>NC_090891.1:13563654-13571154 GCF_036669925.1 Montipora capricornis | reverse complement strand
ACTTCTAATAATTTCCTGTGTTGATTCAGAGGGATATTAACAGTGGAATATGAGGTGCTTTTCTTTTGACATTGAGGACAGACACATTTTTTGACTTTCCAATGGCATCTGCTTGTACAGGTGTACCCAATAGAGAGATCAAAGTTTAAACAGGTGATATATATAACACTTTTTGAACATATATAGAATGTCTTGGTCTAGAGTTAATTCCAGACACTTTCAAGGGAATGGGTGTAATGTGCAGTCACATTTAGAAACCCGAAGGATATATGGTAATCTCACCTGTCAGAGTCAATCATTCATTTACATGTATGGAAATGAATTTTAATTTTTCAGAATTTTTACAAAATCAGTGTTTAGCATCCTGTCCACACCTTTTTTAAAAATAGTTTTTCATTTACAGATGAAATTTTCTAATCAGTTTTATTGGGGCTCACATATCATTTGACGGTTTCAAAAATAACATCAAGATAAAGATTTACCACGTAACACCCTCATTTCAATCACTGGATATTCTTATCTTTAATTCTTTACCAGTCAGGTACAATTTCATTCTTGTTATAGCCTGTTCCAGGCATTAAGATACATGTAAGGTGCAGTTGAGGATTCAAAATAAGGTGAAAAGGGGAAGCATTTGACTCGCCCCTAACTATCTGGGCCTGGTTCCTCAAAAGATAGTTACGTTGAACCCAGGATTAAGCTAAATTTAAGGCAACGTTTTCTCGTCTAAAAACATGAGCCTTCTCTATGACATACGGTAACAATAACACAAAATGTTACCCTACACAACGCATAGGAATGTAAAAGACAAAAACAGATCAACATTTTTCTCCTGGATTAACACTTATCGACCTTTCAGGAACCAGGCCCGGAGGTCTGTAACAGAGTATTCGTGTTAGAAAATTCCCAAAGAGATTTTTCTTTTACAAATTTAATATAACTTATTGTACACTCAAACCTTTAAGTCCTGCTACTATGTGCATCACCCCTGTTTACTTTCGTTCGTAAGGGAAAAGAAAGTAATGAATAATTGAACCCAACTTTATTCTTATATGTTCATTTACCCTTCTATGAATTGCATAAAAGTTATTGACAGCCCAGTAGATCTTATAGTTAGGTTACATGCATTATTCTAAGCATCGCTAAGGTAATAATTTTATAAAAATAGCATCCATTGTTACTACTTTTACTTGCACACATTTGATAGTCCTCTTAGTAAAAATAAAATTCCCTATTGCTGGGCAGACCTCCAAAATATCTGCAACTGGACTTGAAACTGTTATTGGGGGGGAGGGGGAGGAGGGGAGATAATTTTTTGGCTTGTCCCCCAACACCATCAACACCACCATACAAACGTCTTTAAAACTTGCAACATTGTGATGGTATATTTTTACTTTAAAATGTACCATTTTCCATGAATTTCATGAATAATTTGGGCTTGGAGACAAAGAAAATTGAAAATCATTTTAACCTGAATTTAATTTTGACCTGTAACATAATTTATATTCCCTAATTTTGATCCAAGCCAAAAATTTTACAAACACTTTAAAAGTAGGTGTGGAATCAAACAGCTAAAAGAAGCCCATTTTGAATACCCCAGCCTTTCTTTCCCCAGAATTTTTTCAGGGAAAGGGTCCTTCAAACATCATTCTTAATTTTTGTTTTGAAAAGACTTTTTTTTACTTAAGTTTCAAATGACCAGAAGCAATGAAAGAAGTCATTACCTAGCCTTGACACCTGAAGAAACCTTTTTTTTGTGACCATTTAACCATGCATACAACATCTTTGACATGTCTAGGTTTACCAAAGCATCTCTATCAAAACCCTACGACCCTCTTGGTATTTGAAAACTTCATAAGTCAACTACAGGAAAACGTTGAATATGCTTTCCTGAGCGTATAATCCGCTGAAGAAGTCTGTCCACCTTTCCACTAATGTTCCTGACAGGTTTCTCAGCATGGCAGATTCTTGATACTGCCTTCTCTGAGAGGTTTGCTCCAATGTTCCAGTAGCCTTGCTTGTTGAAATTGTTACTATGCTCGACTTCTAGGTCATGTGTAATGTTGTTTCCAAGACCTCTATGATTGTTAACAGTCCTGTTCCACACAAAGATCTCTGACTCCTTCTGGCTTAAACCATTCACCAAGAGCAGCTGGTACAGGCTCCCCAGTGCATACTTGGTGCTGTGTGGGTCATCTACTTTACATAGAAGCATTAGATACTTGTATTGTCTCATGATCCGCTGGCCATCCCCTTCTGAGACAGCATCCAAAACGTTCATAAAGAAAAGTCCTTCTGAAAGAAGTGCAGCATTGTAATTAAAAACATCATCACTACTTTTGGACGCCTGGTCTGTGGTTGTGGATGAAGTTGTGGTTGTCACTCCTTCTATTACAACTGGTGGATCATGACTTAATTCATGTCTTCTCCTGCTCTTGCCATTGTATTTGAAGGATGTCGTACACCCTGGAAACCTACAAGGGAAACGGCCATCCTCATTAACATCCAAACATCTTTGAATTTCCCTTCTTTCCTCATCTGACACCAGTTCTTGCAAAGAACCGTTCACCATTACTTCATCAATAACAATTTCATCCACAATCATACCAGCAGCTTTGTGAAAGAACTGGAGCCTTTGCAATTTGTTCCAGTTAGGAAGATCCTCTGGAAAAGGGTAATGCCGTGGTTTTTCGTCTTTGCTTTTTAAGCCAAGAACATGAAATGCAGCTGCCAAAATCCTGGCTTTCACCTCTAAAATCAAGAAATCCCTATCTGGTCGATAGGCGGAGTGTGGATCCTCTCTCACATTTCTCCTGTTAATAAGGTTTCTGTCTGCAAATAGGGTGCAATGGTCACCTGAAGAACTCCCTGAGTAAAATCTTCTAAATAGTAACTGCAAATAAATCATATAAAACAATGTTACAATAATGGTTTCTACAATGATTATAACAAAGTATTGATATAGTTTTGGATAAAATCTACATACAGTACAAAAGAGTACTAAAGTGGTGACATCATAAAAATTAAATTTTGGAAATTATGGGTTTTGTCAGGATATTTTGAAAGAACAATGCCCAACAGGCCTACTTGCCAAAAAATTAATGACCTTTTCGGGGCAAATTGCCACTGAGATATTAGCCCAGTTATGTTAAGAAAACTCCAAATAAACCCTTCTACTTTTTCTTGGGTCAAAAAAAATTAGAAGGGTTTGTATGGAGTTATCAGAGCATACGTGGCTAATATCTCAGATACAATGTGTCCCAAAATACTATGACATCACCACTTGAGTACTCCATATGGAGCCTAGATAAATATTAATAATGGAAAGGATTATATCATAAGCAAGCAGTTGCTTTAAATGTAAAGTAGTAGTAGTAGGAATCTTTTTCAAACAGATTCAATCCGTTATTGACTGTAATTAAGATTTGATAGATGCAAGTGAAGTTTGGGATACACGTATATTTAAAAGGGTTAGGACAGGTCATGCATCTTTGCAAGTTTAAGGTCACCAATATGCTCTCTTTCGTGGTAAGACATTCTTAATGATAATTAATTTTTACACTTTTTAAGGCACACATTCTTTACCTCAAGTATCTTGACCCCTGTGTGCCAGTCACCAAGCTGCATGGTAAACCCCTCAAGGTGGTCTTCAGCTGTATGACCATTGGACACTGAATGTATTGCATTCACAGCTCTTTCAACAGATAGCTGATCCCCCGTGCATATCTGACTAGCAAATTTCTTCTCGCCTTGAATAGTTACAGTAGGCAGGTATGTTTGGAAATGTCGCAGGATATCAATCATGTCTTCAGTCAGGTTTTCATTTTTACATAACACACCCATCGGAAGCTGACATGAATAATTTATTGACATTACCACATAAAAAATTTAAAATTCAACATTAAAATCTTATGTTAATTTGTTATTGTTCATTGCCATTGCTTTACTAAATAGTAATGTGACTCACTTGAAACTTGAGGGGAAAATAATACCTTATTACAGCTGAAACTCAGAACTTGCTTGCTCTTTCAATCAGCCTTAGGTTATTCAAAGCAAATAATCCTGTTGTATATTACTCAAATAATAGTCCCCCATAAATGTTTTTCATGTTATCATGTGAGTATCTTTTGACAGGAAATTTCATTGAAATATACAGTATAATATTTTACATGATATCAGAGGCTGTGCACATTCTTTACTAGGCTACAGGAAACATCTATACCAATCTTATTATTCTGGTACTAAACTATCTGGAAGTTCCATAAAAATTTCACACCTAGTCCTGTGTTCCAACCCCGTCTATTACCACCAGGCTTTTCAGTGGGTTAGCAAGGTGTAACTGTATATTTCGGTGTGGCCACACATTTACAGTTAAATAGTCGCAAGTAATTGTTGTGACTAAAATTGAATTGTTTCATTCATGATGCATGAAAGCAGATATTAAAGGGGAAAACTTTGAAAACCAGTACTAAAGCAGAACTTTAGCAACATGAAAGTACCCAAAGGAAAAAAGAATAACTTACAACATCTGACTTTTTGGCCATCTCATTGGAATACTTGTGAGGAATATGGAATACACACACATCCTTGAGAGCTGAAAAACAATCTAAATGCTCCACAAGAACTCTTGATATTAAAACTGTGTAGTTGTGACGCTGAAACTTCTGATCGTCAACAGTGGGAAACAATTTAAGATTTGAAAGGGAAGTAATGTCCCTTGGTAAAGTCTCAAGACAACCTCCAGAAACTCTGTTAATTACTATCTTGTGGTTGACCCAATGAAAATCCAAGTTTTGGTTGTCCTTGGTCATATGCCTGCACTCACGCTTTCCATCAAATTTATCAAACGCAATAGCAAAACCAGGATGCATGTTCTTCTTAGCTTGTTTTAGTTCACATTTGGCTTTTGTAGCATCATCAGCACACTGCTGGGTACATGGTTGTTCATTTGAACTGCAACTGTCAGTAATTGCCACTACCTTCCTTGTGAGTTCCTGTACAACTTCCTCCTCATTGTACATTTTCTTTAGTAAGTCCAGAATTTCCTGACCATGATTTTCACCTAACACATCAAATTTTGCATGAACTTTTGCGGCTGAACAGGTGACCTTCATCTTGGATAATCTGCCAAAGGTTGCCTTGTAACGAAAGAGCAAGAGATCAAAATTTTGATTATATTGTTTGTTCTAAAAAATCTACAAGTATTAAGAAATATTAATATCTACAATGCCACGACCCCTTTTCACACTAATAGCCATAAAAAAAGAATTCACCTTCCTTAACACTTGATTCAAACAAAATCTAATGTGTAACTGATAAATGTCTGTATGAAACAAAACTATATGAATCACTTTTACAGCTGATTTAATTAATATTAAAAAATTAAGTAAGTTAGTTTTAACTCGACTTTCAAAAGCCCTTGTAGATGCAAAATAATCTATGACTTGTCTTACCTCCAAAGATCGTGATTTGATAAGGATTCCAAGAACTGTTGCACAGCCATTCATGTGTGAGTTTCGCTGCTTTAACAGGATCGACCCTGCGACTGCTATGCTAGGAAGCCATTCTGGAGCAATCTCCTTTAGAGTAGTTGTAGCACATGTCATTAGAAAGGCATACAAGATAGGCGCTCTTTCTTTCCATTCAAGACACAGTTTCTCGAAATTGAAGTTTACAATCTCTTCCTTCGTGTTGGCTCTTAACATGGAAGGTTGTTTTCTGCTACAGATACCATTAATTTGCGACGGCATTAGCTGGAGAACGTTTTCCACGACAATTTTCTTGAGTTAAACATTCTTCAGTATTGCTTTGGCAATGCGCTGTTCGAAACCGGAGGCAATCGCCTTTCCAAGAACTGCAAGGTCATGGTTTAATTCCTTTCGCACAGTTTTGCTGGGATATTCAACAGAAAGATATACTTTCGTTTCTGTGATCGATCGTTCTGAAATCTCATGCGGCGTCTTTGGTGTTGAGGACGACATAGGACACAACTGCATAGGACCAACAATTCCCGACGATTGTACACAATTTGGTGCTCGAAAAATCGAGAGTGGAGCGATTGGGCTAATGGCACCAAAACCAAAAACCGGCGGAAGCTTTGTAAAAGCAGACACACAAACATTATCTGGAGGCTTTAAGCTTACTGGTAATGGTGGTTCCCGCGAAATTTCACCGGACGGGTTGGAGTCAAAACTTAAACTCTTCCTTGCCTCCGGCGCTTTTGTTGAATCTTTCGATAATCTTTTGATACGGAGAGGTCCGTTACTTTCAAATTTCTGCTTGATACCATCGACGATCTGGTTGACTTCTTTTAAGGCCTTCTTGTAGGCATTCAACATGTTATAACACAAGCGACATATCGCACCCAAATCGACTCCAAGTGAGCGATGAATTAACGCACCAATCTGCAATTCAATCATTCCAAAGATCTTTACTTTCTCCTTGAGACTGGGAATTTTATCCTTACACAAAAAACAACCTCCTTCGGCCAAGGTAACTTTTTTCGGCATTTCCCCACTCATGGGTGCATAATGCCACTTCTGAAGCAGTTGTTGGTCCTCGCGATTTCCCGCGTGTCTTCAATAACATCTTTCTATCACTCAATTTCATTGGTCAAGTAAAGAAGAAAAGAAATGACGTCACGGAAATCGTTTTGGAGCTCGAGATCGCAGACGTTATTTTTCGGAGGGAGAGAAGCGACGACCGGAAATGCGTCTGCTGTTCGTAGGCTACCTGTTGGACTGCCATTGTTACGCAAGCGGCCAATCAAAAATATAGTTCAAGTCGATTATCCCAGAGTCTCTCCGGGCGCTCACCCTCTGGCCAAGAAGCCCGAGGACTCTGGGTACGAGATTGCTACACCACTGACAACACAATGCAGCGCGACGATTTTGCGACTAAATTTTACGAAATTGCGACTACATTTTCGTATCTTGTCACAAAATTGTGACTGGGTTTTTTCCCTAATTTCAAGCCCTGGGCTTACAGGCTTGAGATTTCTGGACCTGGTCTCAGATTTGTTGTCATTTACATGAGACCGGTACGAGAATTTCTCTTCTCGGTCCAGCAACCAAGACGAAGTCAGACCGATCTCATGCAAACACATAAAGAGAAATGTATGGAGGCTGATACAAACTCATGACGGTCTGAGTTTGTCCCAATCTCATGTAAATACCCCCTTAGAAAGTCATGGCTGCAACTGTTCTCCAGAGTCAGGTTTGCATCAATTCAATTAAAAGTTTGCTTCCTGCTTCTTGATCCCCCCAGACAAAGTAACGCAGAGCACAAGATCATTATTATTATTATCATCATTGTTATCATTATTACCAGATCCCTGTGAATGAAGTTTCTACTTTCCAAGTACATCATTGCCAAAGAAACTTGACGAACCATCTCTGTCATCTGAGGAGACTGTAGCCGTTGTGTATTCTTCTGTAAAAACTGCAGAAGACATCCTGTGTGAAAATTTGTTGTCATGAAGTCAGTATAATCAGAACTATG
>NC_090891.1:13548654-13558654 GCF_036669925.1 Montipora capricornis | reverse complement strand
CTCTGATGCCTCCCGAAGATAGTCGAGTGTCTCATTGCTTTTGTGCCGCTTTTTTTTGGTGGCTCGTCCATCCCATTTCTCCTCTTACTCTGGGCTAGCCGCTACTTGGCCCTCTCCCTCATCTCCTCCCCTGATGCCTTATCTTGATTGTCCTTGTTTTGATCCTCAGCTGATTCTTTAACCTGCTCAGCCTCTTTCTCGTCTCTTCTCTCCAGTCTTTCATGATCTGATCTATCTCTCGGTATTCAGGAGAAAGTCCCGATCCATGCTCTGCTTCTCTCTTCCTGGCCTTGCAATCCCTTTCCAGGATTTTCAAGTGATCCCTCAAAGATTTCTGTGAAATGCACACTAGCGTGGCATCAGTGGTCTCTTCAAGCCTTTCTTGGCATTTTTCACGGTATCCACTATGTCTCATCGGGCAGTAATCCCGATTATACCAGGGCCGCAAAGCAGCCTGCCATTATAATTGAAATTATATAAACAAACGAAGTGAGAAATATACGAGAAGATAGAATTCCGCTTATTTGTGGTTCGAACCACTATTTAATGCTACAAAAGCCTGTCCCTAGCACGGACAGATTAAAAATTTGACATGACACAATACCATGGTGCCCTGTATGATTGAGCACATGGTCTGTGTGAGAAAGCAGAGAATACCTTTGAGGGGTGGGACTCATATTTCTCACTTCGTTTGTTTATATAATTTCAATTATACTGGCATACTGGTATACTTGGGATTATATAACACACATTCCATTCAAAATGTATGAGAAGACATCAGGTAGAGTTCAATGCCTGGGCACGTTGTGTGCTAAACAGAGGTCGGGTATGACAACATGAAAAGAAAAAATCAAACAAAACGAAAGAACCGCAACATCAATTTTTAATAGAAGAATTAACATCACTGGGTGTGAGACAAACTGAGTTATTTTAATGAAGGGGGTAGTTTCTAAAGAAACTGTGGTGCTGTGTTGGTGGGGAAGTAGTGTACAAAAATTTTGGTTTTATAATGTAAATTGGCCACCATACAGAGATTCTAAAGGCTGACGTTTCCAGCATGCTCTAAACATCAGCTTTTAGAATCTCTGTACAGTGGCCAATTTACATTATCAACTTTGTTGATAAAACCAAAATTTTTGAGTTATTTTAAATCAGCATGCCCATAATTGGACTTAAAAACGGGCTTGTAATAAAACTTTTGAAAGGTACTAACGCAGGACCAATCCGCCATCTTCATAATGTCCTCCAGTGGGATGTTGCTGTTCATGGCTGCAGCTGTAGATGCACCTCACACTGAGTGCGCCTTAAGCACTTCTGTACCGATAACAGCATTTTTCAAGAGTGTGTAGAGCCAGCGGCTAACAGTGGTTGATGAGATCGGTTTATGAGGCTTGACATAAGAAATGAACAAAGGGTCTGGCTTGGATGATGGAAATACGGGGCATACTTCTCGAGTATCTTTAAGATATGACGCAAAGTGTCAACGAGGCAAAGTCTCTTATTAAGAGGGTACGATGCGAAAAAAGCTTGGGGCAGCTGATCTAGGGAGCCGCCTCTTCTAGCCGTCGTCAGAGTGAAGGAAACTCCTTCTGGGACAAACAGCATAGCCAATTTGATGGATAGGAGTTTTAAGGTCAGTAACTTGCCTGATCCGAGGTGGGCCAAATAAGCAGGTGCACATCCCATGTGTGAGTGTATCTTGGCTTTGGGTGACGCATATTTAGCATTCCCCTTAAGAGTTAAACGACTACGGATGTTGGCTGACAGGGTGGCCATCAATCTTAGGGTGAGCAGATGAAATGGACGACCAAGCCACATTAACTGACTGATAAGCAGCGCCATTATTAAAACGATCAGTCAGGAACAGAAGGACATCGCTCGGGGATGCTGAAATTGGATTAACTTTCCGTTTACAACACCAGCCACACCACATTCCCCAGGATGACTGGTAGGTTTTATTGGTGGATTGGCAAGTGGCTGACAGGAGTATGTTGGTAACGTCCTCTGAAAAGCCTTCTGCTTGGTGATTTTCCCTGATGTGTGATAAATGGCTAGGTGGAACCTGGCATACATCTGGTGTACACGTTGAGGGAGAGCAGGGTCTCTTAGGAGGTGCTTGGCGTTGGGGATCATTACAGGGTTCTCCATTAGGAGAGCCAGAAGGGCTGGCCACCAAGGCTGTGCCTGCCACACTGGCGCCACTAAGACCACATCCGCTTTGTCCTGGAATACCTTTCTCAGGAATGCTGAAATCAGACTGAATGGTGGAAAGGAGTAGCCTTTTAGAGGAGCCCAGTCCAGGGTCAGGGTCTGGTTTCCAGCTGGCATACTGTGGGAGAAGAGCGGTTAGGCGTGAGGCAAACAGGTCCATGGTGCACCCTCGGATGAAGGGCTGAATCATTTGAGGGTCTATTTGCCATTCGCTGTGCATTGCTGTTGAGGGTCATGAGGGTCTCATAATTGTATTGAGCGGCTTGGAGAGATTTTATGAGCTGTATTTGAAGGTACCTGTAGTGGAGGGGGGCCTGCCAGATAACCGGGCGAGCCAACTCCAGTGTCCCGACAAGGCTTGCCACCAAGCAGGCTGATGGGGTGTGGTTGGAAAGGATCTGGTGACATTTGTTTTGCACGTTCAGGATCTTTTTCTATGGTAGACTGAGCGACCAGGCTAGTGAGTTTCTGCAGAGACCCAGGAATGTCAATGACTGGCTGGGTACCAGGATGGATTTCTCCCAGTTTATGGTGAATCCTACCCAATGTAGAAGATCCAATGTTAGCAACGTGGTGGCTCTTGAATCTTCTATAGAGGAGCCCAGATTTAGGAAGTCGTCTAGGTAGACAATAATTCGAATACCTCTCTTCCATATATAGGCCGCTATGGGTTTTAATATTTTTGTAAATATCCTGGGAGCTGTATTTAGCCCAAAAGGTAGACCTTGGAAAGCAAATGATCTGTTTCTCCATTGAAAACAGAGGTACTTTTGGGAGGACTCGCATATTTGAACAGAGAGATAAGCATCCTTGAGGTCTATACATGACATGAAGCCCCCCCTCTTTAAGAGAGTTTTGAGACATGAAATGCTTTCCGTTTGGAAATGAAAGTTTTCCACAAACTTATTGAGACGACTCAGGTCGATTACTGGGCGAAAAGTTCCTTCCTTTTTTGGGACTAAAAACAGGCGACTGTAGAAATTCTCTGTCGAGAATGAGATTGTTTTTATTGCTCCCAGAGAAAGGAGGTTCTTTACCTCGGAGTCAATGAAGGGAACTGTTAAATCTGAACATTTTCTAACTGGAACCTGTAACTGAAAGGGAGGCGAGTGGAAGGGGATTTGATATCGTGACACAACTTTTAAGATTTCTGGGTCTGACCTGGTGTCCGGGCTCAGTAGGCGATCATATACAATCATAGTTCAATTCATTATCAGAGTCAATCAAAACAGAAATTTGGTCATCGTTGGGGTGAGATGGCGGGAAAATTACATATTCCATAATGGATATGCCGTCATTTGTCTTCGCCATGTCTGTATGGATTTGCTGAAGAGAAGAAAGAATCGAAGCCAAGGTAATCCTTTACAGGTGAAGGGTCAGGAGTTTTACGTCTTTTAGGCGGACTCCTGCTCACCGACCGTTCATGACGGCAGGTAAGCGAAGGCGATTGATGTGACCGTTTTCAACAAGACATTGTGTTCTACCATTGAAAAAACTCCACTTCAGTTTGAAAAAAAAGATCGTTGAGTGTATCTCTCGCCTCTGGGCGTCCAGATTATAGCTGAAAGAAAAGTAAAAGCGACAAAGTATGCTGTAAATTGTACTTACCTGTTTGTGGTTTTGAAGCACAGCAGAAAAAGATGCAGAGGATCATGGGACCATAAGCTCATTCATACAGGGGCACCATGGGATTACATCATTTCTAATTTTTAATCTGTCCCTGCTAGGGACAGGCTTTTGTAACCTTAAAAAGTGGGTCGAAGCACCCATTATATATGTGTTATATAATTTTGCTTCACTTAATGTTTGAGCTGTCTCTGGTGCACACAAGGCACAAACCCATCTGTCACATTTTATACATTTATATTTGGTTTCCCTTGAACAAACTGAGCATGCTTCGTTCACTGTGGATTTGTGTACAAAAGCTCGGATGAAAGGTCAGTGGCATGGCATGGCATGTGATTCTTGTGTACTTGTCACACACATACTCACCACAATGACAAAGTAACATAATCACATGGTCTAAAGCTGACCTTTATCATTCGGTCCAAGACCAGAACTGTTGCGCTGCATGTATCTGGAAGTTAACAACCTGTTGGTTTATATGGCTTCTTCATTTAAGCTCTTCTATACTATCAAATCACGGATAAAAGGAGATCATGTATATAAAGCCAATCCACGCATTAATTCGACATGTGATTGCCATCCTAGGCCACAAAATATTCATTCATCACACGCCATTATTGTTAGGATGAGGGAAAAAAGCACGCATGTAGCAGAGCAGACAGTTGGACATGTTCCCGACACTTTAGGTGAAGTTCTACCCGAGTAGCGCCCTCTTTTGCCCGTAAAATCCAAAAGTAATGGGGGCCGTTACTTTCGGAATTCTACGGTGTTGGCAAAACCGTCTGAATGACCCTGACTTCAAATTGTCAGGCAATATCATTTCCATAATGTGGCAAAGAATAAAAACAAATCACTGAAGAAAAGTATAAATATTAAGAAATTTACGTCAAAAATGTGAATATATCTGCCTGTCATTAGATATGTTGCCATGGTAACGGCCATAATCCAAAAAAATGACACCAAAAAAATTAGCCTTATTATATCAGTACCTATAATGGTAAATCTCTACAGGAAAAACTTAAAGAGAAATTAACAAGGCTTCCTTTCGTAACTTGTGCCCTGTAGTAAGGATTTTGTACATACTCTAACGAGCCACATTAAGCAGTAACCAGAAACACCAAAACGTGAACAATTCGAAAACCTTTTATTTTCAGTAACCCTACAGGCAGTAAGAATAAATAAGCAGCGGGGTTCGCTTTTAGGCTTGGCTAAATCTATATATTAACATTTTCTATTTTCACCACGAACATATTGGCAAAAGCTACAGCCATTTTGGTACACATTGCCGTTCCGTGGGTTTTTAAATAATGTTGTCTATTGAATTTATATGAATTTTGTTGCAGTATGAAGCAGAGTGTTTGTCTTAAGAACTTGGTAGGGATTGGTAAACTCTTTTGATGGAAGTCTTTGTATGCTTTGCATACATGTTCGAATCCCCTGGAAAAATACTTCTTACTTGCAATTCTAAGTTTGTCTTTCCAGAAATGAGAGTAGTAACTATAAACAGCATATAGACCAACACTGATGGAAGAAATGATTGAAAAAATAATGAACTCACCCTGGCTCATAAACTCTGCGATGATATATATGGGCTTTTCACTGCAAACTCCAAACAGCTGAACAAGATGTCCATGATGAAACTGTCTGTTGTCAGAAATGAATAATTATGTGTTATGCATCTAGTTACCGAGATGTAACATCATAGGAAGCCAATGTTTACCTGTGTTTACACGAGCATATTAGTATGGTAAATAATCATGAATTTGTTCCACTGCCCAATTCCTTACAAGTGCAAAGATCCACAACTTTCGGGATGACTGATAAGACTAATTTTACCATACCAGAATAACAATCCCAGGTAAATTAACCATTAATAGATTTACAATCCATTCAGCGTACTCTCTCTTCTTTCTAAATTTTAAGCAGCGGGTAGACTCCCTTTGACTTACCGCAGTTTTTTTTTCTTTTTTTTTTATGCAATACAATTTTATTCACAACTTCAACATTTACACTACTTACAGTACTAATATTACACTTACATTTATACTTACAAATTATATACTTGCTAATTATGCTACTTATTTTTTTTTTCTAATTGTAATTACACAAACAAAACAAACAACAAATATGGCTAGCAATAAAATAAGTAAATAAGTAAATAAGTAAATAAATAAATAAACTACAAAAGAGGTGCCCAAGTTGTTTCGAATTTATTTAGTGACTTTTTTATAGCTATCATACGCAGGACGTCTAACTTGCTATTTAAACGTAAAAGAAAGCACGCAAAGCTCAGCTTGTTGTCGCAGACACTTGCTGTGAAGATGTAATATTTGGCGATGATAAGAATGAAGTTAAGTACTATCTTATTGTTCGCATTTTGGTGCCAGCCAAATAAAATCGCATTTACTGATAGGACAATTGTTTCAGAAAATTTTCTTGCCACCATTGCGTAAATTTTCCCCAAAATAGGAGTGATTCGCTGCAATTGTATAACATGCTGATAAGCGATTGTTTTTCTAACTTGCACAAAGAGCAGATGTCATCATCTACAAGGCCAGCGCGAAACAAACTGGAGCGAGATGGCAAAATATTATGTATTATTTTATACTGGAAAGCAATAAGCTTCGTTTCGTCTGTAACTAAGAAAGGGAGTAAGTAGACGTCGTGAATGTTCTCTTTGGTGAATCCGTAGTTTAGAACTTTGTTTTCATTTGTTGGCGATATAAAAGTTTTATAAGTTTGTATGCAGTTCGAGTACTAGGATATGTTGTTGGCATGGAAGTTTCAGGAGAAGCGATTTGTAAAGGTCCGAATTGATCTTTTCCACTCGATTGGAATAGCATTTATAAGACCGTGGTACAAGGTGAATGGTGTATCAATGTTAAATGTTTGCTTGAAGTCGGCCAAAGAAACTCCCGGTTTACATTTAGTAGGTCCTGGACCTGTACAATATCATGATGAAACCAGCTTTTGTAAAATAGCGGTTTTTTGTCAACCAAAATGTTTTGGTTGTTCCAGATAATTTCATGTTCTGGGGTTATTCTATTACCTGGCATCAGTAATTTGTAATCCTGCCAGTACCTCAGTACAAAATGGTAAAACGTAGGGAGATTCTTAAGGTTGAGTAGTTTAAAGTCGTAATCACAATTTGTTAAAAAGGACAGACCTCCATATTGAGTTAAAATGTGCTCCGGAATTATTTTCCAAGAGGCGCCACTTTCATCTTTTATTCTGTTGACCCAGGCTATTTTTAACGCCTTCTCCATAATTTCAAAATCCATCATTTTCAATCAGCCATGTTTCCTTTCGGCAATTATTGTTTTCTTCTTTATTTTGGCAGGTTTGCCTTCCCAGATGAAGTTGAAAGTGAGTTTATTAATTCTCTCCGCCAGAAGTGGGGGTAGGGAGCACAGTCGTGCTGTAAATAATTTTAGATAAGCCTAGAGACTTGACAATTTTTATTCTTCCGATCAAAGGGAGGTTTCGTCGTCTCCACGCATTTAGGACTTTTACTATGCTTTGGATCTTTTCTTCAAAATTTAGCCTGTTAGAATGTTGTTCATCATAAGTGAAATGTATACCGAGGGCCTGCACAGACTCCTTTGGCCATTTAAAATTGTATGGGGTTTCTCGGCAGTTACTCCAAGAACCTAGCCACAAAGCCTCGGTTTTAGAGGTATTGATTTCCAATCCACAGTTTTGAATTCTTCTAAAAGTTTCAATAATTGGGTTACTGACTCCCGGTCACGTCTGTTCCGGGAGATTTGTTAGCTTTGAATTCTGTTATTGCATTTAGGCACTCGTCTTCTGAGAGAAGACCTTCACATGATTCCATTTCTTCTTGTGTTAGTGGTGTAATATTTTGTGTCTTGAAAAAGGTCGATGCTAGGAAGATGTCATTGTCTATGCTTAGGGATTTGTAAAGTGCTTTGTAAAAGCATTTCTCTTCTTCTAATATCGCAAATTGGTCATTAACATACAATTCTTCTCTTTCGCATTTCTTCATTTTAATTTTGCAGTATTTGATCGTAAAGCCACGGATTTCCATCTTAATTAAATCCCATTTTAACCCAAGGTCCTCGACATTGGTGTATTTTTCTCTATATTCGTATATGTTTTCACGTAGCTTGTTCACATAACAGGAGTCTTCTAAAAGAGAGTTGTTAAATTTCCAGAAGCCTGGGCCTTTATCCTGCTTTAGATCATCTGATTTAAGATGCAGAAAGATTGCGGAATGGTCGGTTTCGGGTGCATTTAAAATTTTACAGGATATGGCCAGGTCGCCAAGGTCTTTGGAAATAAGGAAGAAGTCAAGGCGACATTGAATTTTAAGTGATTTGTTTCTCCAAGTAAAGCGTATTGTCTCGTGATTTAAATTGCGCCAGATATCGAATAAATTGTAGAGATTCATAATTTCTTCGATTTTCTTGATAACGAGAATTTTTTTCGAAACTGGATTTCCGCCTTTCTTATCCTTATCGTGTAGGGCGCAATTAAAATCTCCGCCCATTATAATGTATTCCTGAGCGAATTCCTGAAGAGTATGTTGGAGGTCATTAAACAAGGCCAACTGATATGGGCACCATCAAACAGAAAGTCCTCGAACTGGAAGGAGGATTAAACTCAGTTAACAGTGAGGAGGCAGATTTGAAAGAGAGTATAGAGAAGAAAGCAGAGAAAGAGCACCTTCATTTACAAGAAGAAGAAGTTGAAGATCTACGCAATAGGTCTTGAAGAAACAACCTAGTATTTTACAATGTCCCGGAAAGAGAAGAACGTCAAAATTGCGCTGAATTTATCCAGAATTTCATTGCAAGCCACATGGTTTTGGACACTTTATGTGGGCAAGTCGAAATAGAACGTGCACACCGCACTCCAACGTACGCCGCAAAACACAACATGAGGAAACCAAGACCCATCCATGTGGCTTTTTTAAGATACACAGACAAAGCGAAGGTTCTTGCAAACGCCGCTGCCAGATTAAAGGGAAACCCCTGTAACGGGAACATTATCGGTATCGCCGCAGACTTTGCGAAGAAAACGCAAGACCGACAAAAGGCGCTTCTGCCCTACAAGAAACACCTACAAAAGAACTTAGGTGCCGACAGAAAAGTTTTTGTTGCCTACCCTGCTACCCTAAAGTATACTGACGAAGAAGGCAGGCAAAAAACCGTCGGCGTGGAAGACTTAAAGAGGTTAAAAGGCGAGATGACAAAATACACGTAACAAGGTGAAGGAGTCTTTATGTTATTTGACATTATACCAAACTATTCCTAACGCAGAATAACGTAGAATAAGAATAATGTAGTCTGAAATCGCTAAGCCAGCAACGGTGCGTTTAGGGCCTTTTTGAGCCTGTTTTAGATTATTTGTGTGTATGTTGTTTCTGCATGTCTTACGTATTTTTCTTTATTGTTTAGGTTTGTTTGTTTTTCGCCCAAAATGCCGTCTTTTTTATCTCTGTTTCATATTTGTCTACATCTTTAAATATGCAGGCTTTGTGAATCACATATCCAAGTTTTTGTTTAATGAAAGCTGACGAAAGCTCAGCCGAACGCAGTCCCTTGAGTGTTACATACTGTATGTACACACATAATGAGCCCGCTTCAAAATGTAAATATTAAATGCGAATCCCTAAATGTTAGAGGTCTAAACAAATCGATTAAACGACGCTCCATTTTCAGGTGGCTGCACTATCAAAACAACCATTTTAGATTTCTACAAGAAACCTATAGTTCTAAAGATTGCGCCAAAACGTGGGAAGCTGAATGGTGCGGTAAGGTCTTTGTCAGTCACGGCTCGACTCACAGCAAAGGTGTCATGATTCTTGTCAATCCAAAAGTAGAATTAAAAATAGAAAAAGTAATTTCTGACAATAATGGCCGATATATCATCCTAGATGCAATGGTTGACAATTCGCACGTAATTCTTGTAAACATTTACGCCCCTAATGACCTTAATCATCATCTTCCATTTTGATAAGGTGTTCATCAATTTTGTCAAGAAGATCCAGCTTTTCTAGTCTCCTTTTGATATCAACCAAGATGGCGTCGCCGACGCCCAGCACATGGTTTTCTTTTGGTCGAGAGATTAAGACAGACTACAACATCGCAAACTCTGTACCCAACACTTTGCAAATTGTGACCTCTCACGCGAAAACGTT
>NC_090891.1:13533654-13543654 GCF_036669925.1 Montipora capricornis | reverse complement strand
TCTTATATACGGAATAAGGACATCTGAGTACTATATTAATATGAAAAATGATCTTAAAATAACAAGAAGCATTGGCAGGTGATGATTGTTTCTAACATAGTAACAACTTCTCTCTGCTAACCTTTGAATTCACAGAGGGTGGCTGGGGCTTTAGCTCCTGGATATACAATTTCTCTTATTTTATAATGATGATATGTTTTTCCCGATGCAATAATATCAAAATTGTCCCATTTGATGTTGTGTTCAGTTGTTGTGACATGGTCGGTGATAGCTGAATGATGATTTTTACTAGTTAGAGCCTTAAACTGTTCTTGTTTAGTATATAATTTCTACTAGATCGTTGACTTTAAGATCATTTCAGAACACTCAGAAGGTTACCGGTAAATACCTTTTCCTTACAAAGACCACTTGAATTGCTCTTAAATGTCAAAAGTCATATATAAAGCAGGTTGCTGGGACTGTGATGATTTCTACATTGGAGAGACGAAACGAAGATAACATGACAAAAAAACTGAACACTTTAAGGCTCTAAACAGTAAAGATCACCATTCAGCTATCGCCGAGAAAATCACAAGGAATGGACACAACATCAAATGGTGCATGATGCCTAGAGGACCTATGACTAGCACAGAAACGAGAGGAGAGGGAAAGATAACGACAACGACAAAACCGAATACCAGTAATAGCTCATACTTGGTGAAAGAAGTTACTACACAAATTCTTTCCTTGGGCACTAAATTAACTGTTTGTTATTTTTACGCATGCATTATTTGAAATGGATGCAAATTTTTTAACAGTGGCTTAATAAGTTTTTCCTCTAATCAGGAATTATTGTCAACTGGAATTAAATAACAATTATCTGTACTCTTTTGCACATTAAAAAAAGTTGATTTGCTTGTTTGTTTTGCTCTAAAATGTGAGCGAACAAGTACTTTTTAAATCCGTTTGCCCAACTCTTTTCCTATGTGCCTCGACAGTGACAAGAAAATTTGCCCTTATGTTATAAACACGTAATCTCAATGAGTTCTCGTAAAATAAGTGGGAAATTTCACTAGCTTGTGTTTTCAGAAGTTTGTTTTAAAGCACCTAAAGGTAATTTAGTGTTGTAGCGGATGTTAAGTTCGCCCTTTCTTGGTTGCATTAAAGTATTTTGCCGTTTCTTGTTCCAAGCCAAACTGGCTTCGAACAGACAAAGTGGAATAAAGTAGATCAGTAAAACTTTTTTTGACCTTGAACTGACAAATTTTTTTTAATGCTTTCTAATTTTAGCGTTATTCCTATTCGCTGGCTATTGACAGTTGAATCTGGAATGACTTTTTTCCTTTTCCAATGCTGAGGGTGTGTTTGTTTTCTTTTAAAACTCATGCGGTTCAAGAGAAATTCATTACCAAACTGGTGAATTCCAAAGTAAATTTCATTCGAAAAACCGATTTTGCACTCATTGCTTCCTGATTCATGCGATATCGGTTTTAGCGTGAAATTTACCACGGAATAATAATATTATTACGGAAATTTCAGGCAAGACCGTTAGAATATCTCCTATAGATTATATTTATCTAGGTTTGACAGTCAGATATTAAGCAGATTTCAAGTTATTATTTTTTCAAAAATCACATCTAGCAAGCTGTTAATGTATGCAAATTAAACTCTCCAGCAAAGTTAACCACTCTGAATGGAGCTATAATAGGTAGCTTGAATCACTTTGTTTCAAATATCGAAAACAAAAGAAACTTACACACAAATATTAACTGATATTTGCAGAGCAGTTGGAATAGAAGTTGTCGAAAACAACAGCCAATTTTCAGAACATGTAAGCAATCTGTGTGCTCGTAAAATACGAAATTTAGGAACAGAACTCGTAACGAGCCAAACTCCGCCAAAGCTGACCATGAAACCATTCAAGAGGTTTTAGTTTCAAGCTAGCGGCAATTTCAGGGCGACTTGCTAGCTATTTCTTGGTGCAGAGTAGTTGACAAAATTAATCATACTAAATCTCCTGGAAATTACGGGAAAACCTTTCTGCTACTTGCTAGTTTGATAATCCACAGTACGTTTTTGGTCAAATCGCCACGAAATCGTAGATGAAATAGCGAGGAAAAGTGCTTTAAAAAATCGCATCACTGTACAAAGGAGCCACTTTCTTCTCACAGTAAGAGAAGATTTAACAGGTTAGCATGATATGGGACTCTAGCTTACATTAGGCAAGGTAAGCAGACAATTTGACAAATACAGTTTATTTCCTTGATCCTGAAACATGTGGATTCTGATAGTTCGCAGGCATTTTATTAATTCATCCTACGTAATATAAAGTATCTTTTGCAAACGAACGAAAAGCTTACTTCAGTACAGTCCACACTTTTTGTCAACAATAAGCTCTGCTAAAGTTTTGTTAAATAATGAATCTTTTGCTTTTAGTGAATTGTGGAAACGCTTAATTGTCCACAGCGGCTCCAGCTAATGTGTAAATAATATTGAATTTCCCTTGATGGATATCGTCCAAGCAGTCCAGATCTTCATTGAAATCACAGGCTGTCAATCCCATAGAATTTACCTCACTTACTTGATCGCGTATGGTACTTAAAATGGAAAAATCACGATGGCACCCAAGAAGCCTGTTCTTCGTTTTCTTTTATTTCTAACTCCGCACATCATGACAAACATCTGAAAAATTAAGGGTTTTCTGAATCCTGTTGGCAAAACGGCCATTACATCTATAAAGTTAAAAGAGGTGGCGCATTGACAGTTCTTGCCCCCTTTTCCACGTAAAACCGAGACCCAATTCTCTTTGCTTCAAAACGATTCAAAATCTTCAACATCTTCTGTCATTGTCTTTGTCACACTAGAACTAACAAGAAACATTTTGCTCGAAAATTTGTTACCTGTTAATCATTGTGACTGTGCGGCACCAATCAGATGCCCCTGATCAGACGCCTATTTTCTTTTCAAAAATAGGGGGTCTTCTTGCAAGCCTTCCCTCAGTCTCTTTCCCCAACTCTCGCATGGCCAGTTCACACAAAACTCTTCTGTCGAACAGGAATGCTGGCTACACAGGCTATGCTTAACATTGAAATGTCTAGCTATAAAATTGCTGGCAAGCTAGTTGTCATGCAGAACGAAAGCAGCGAAGTTCAACAATTTCATGCTCACCAAGGGTACAATATTGTGTTTATGTTTGTGCGCGTTTCTGCTGACCGGTTGTTATTGCTTGCAGTGCGAGGAATGCCTGAGGACAACTTGAGCAATATCAGATTTCTTCAATCAGGATGTGTGAATTTGATTGACAGTCAAGCCTCCTTGCAAAGTTTGCACACTTGTAAGTTGAACATGGTTGCATGGGTTGTTGAGTTGACCGTATTTACATGTAATTGTCAAATTTGAAAGTTTGTTGGGTGGTCACGGTAAGGTATGTTACACTGTAAAGGGAAGCTACACTAAAACAACAAATAACCTTAAACCACAGAACATAATGTTAACAATTAAAATTCTTCAAACTTTTTCCATTGAAAGCAGTTTGTATCCAAAATAATTTAATTTCAAAAACTCTTGTTTTCACTTCCAAATTTCATGGGTGCCACAAAATTGTGACGTGTCGTGGTTGATCTATTATACTGACACAAAGAGAATTTGTTTTGGAACAATAGGGCAACCACGACACGTCATAATTATCGCAGATAACGGCCCCAGGAAATTTGAAAGCCAAAGCAAGTGGTTTTGAAATTCATGTTTTTCGAATATAAACCCTTTCATTGGAAAAGGTTTAAACAATGGGCCCTTTGCATGAAACTGTCAAGCTATGCGCTGGGACATCCAAAACAAAGAAAACTCACGCTTGGCTGGTTGACATCTTTTTGTCTTGGAGGCTGTTGGATTCTTTTGTCATCCAGCATGGCGGATTTTGTACCATGTGACAGTATCATGCAAAGAGCCCATTTTAATTGTACACATTATGTTCTGTGGTTTAAAGTTATTTTGTTGTTTTAATGGAGGTTCCCTTTAAGTTCCTCGAAGATCTGTAATGCTCATTTAAAAAATATATTGGTGTGTTTTGGAACTAACCCGGTACTTAACACAATGTATCTCGGTGTTTGGCGATGTCCTCCCATGCACTGGTGTCGATTAGTGCAGATGGCAAGTCTCGCTTGATGACGTCCTTGTAGCGCAGTAGCGGTCGACCCACATGGTGGATGCCCTCCCACAGTTCTCCATAAAGCATTTCTCTTGGCAGGCGGTCGGGCTCCATACGATGTACATGGCCGAGCCATTGAAGGCATCACTGAATGAGCAGTGATGGCATGCTCAGTGAGCAAGCCTGCACTCCAGGTGTTGGTGACTCTGTCCTGCCACCTGATGTGCAGCAGCCAAAGGTGGATTCTGTTGAGTCGCTTCTCTTGTCTGGCACAGGTCATCCATGACTCGCTGCCATAAAGGAGAGTCGACAGGACACAGCTTGGTAGACGCACATCTTGGTCCTTTCGCTCAACAGGTCATTGCCCCACACTCGCTTGTTGAGTTTGGCCATGAGAGCAGCTGCTTTGGCAATCCTGAAGCTGACCTCAGCAAGCAAGTCGAGCTTGACACCGTGGAGCCCAAGTAGGTGAAGGTGTCCACAACCTCCAGCTTTATGTTGTCAATGGAGATGACTGGGGGGGACAGCACCCTGCGCCGGGATGTTCATCTTCCTGAGGCTGATTGTTAACGCAAACTCCTCGCAGGCGTGGGACAGCTTGTCTACGAAATGTTGGAGGCCCTCCTCGCTGTGGGATGTTAAAGAAGCGTTGTCTGCAAACAGCATTTCCCATATGAGCACCATGCAAGCTTTGATTTTGGCACGGAGTCTGGCGATGACGAAGAGTTTGCTGTCTGACCTCGTCCGGACGTAGACATCTTCTGTACAGTCTAGAAAATGCATACTGGACCAGCATCAAGAAGAGAATCCCAAACATGGTTGGAGCAAGGACACAGCCCTGCTTTACTCCACTGCTGACTGGGAAGGCATTGGAGGTAGCCCCATAGAAGAAGACCGCACTCTGCTTGTCCTGGTGAAAGGAGGTGATGATCGCCAGGAGCTTTGGTGAGCAGCCAATCCTTTGGAGGATCTTGAAGAGACCGCTTCTGCTCACCGAGTCAAAAGCTTTGGTGAGGTCCACGAAGGCAAACTTTCGTCGTCTTTTTGCCCCGACTGACTGTTCCTGGGTCTTTGAGGATGGTCGCTATTCATATATATTCATGAGTGGATTATGAAACAGTGACAAAGACACATCTAACCTGTTTGACACAAATCACCAACAGTATGTCCCATGGTATATCAGTGCCCACCCAAAGCTGGTACTTATTTTCTAGACTAACAAAATTATGGTCCCACGGATCTTTGAACGAAAATTGGAAGTGGACCTTCTACCACCACGACTAACTCCATTACCATTACAAATACGCTAGGGATAGGCGCTAAACTCTGGCAAATCAAGATATCCCTTCAGCGAAAAACAGAAAGAACTTTTAATTCCAGAACAGAGGAATACCTTAAAAAATAAGCATTAAAGATCCTTGAGGTATTGTGACTGAACTTAAACTTGGGATAAAAAGCAGGAAGAAATTTGGTATTGTTCAAGTTCTCCTCAGGCATTGCTCGCACTGCGAGCAATAAGAACCGGTCAGCAGAAACGTGCACAAACATAAACACTGTAGACCTTTGAGCATGAAATCATGGAACTTTGCGGCTTTCGTACTGCATGGCAGCTATTTTTGGGCTTACAGACAATGTGGCCTTATTCGCTAAAGAAGCCGGATGTTTCAGATTTAGGGTGTTCTTCCGAGCAAGTTCTCTCCAAAACGAAGTCGGTGATCCCTCATTTTTTTTTACATTTCTGACATCACTAACTCATCATCTTTCAATGGTAAAATTTGCAGAAAAAATCAATGTTAGAAAATTTTCGCGCGAACGTCCTTAACGGCTTGCTAGAAGATGTGATTTTTGAAAAATAATAAATGCAAATCTGCTTGATATCCGACTGTCAAACCTAGATAAATATAATAATACTACATGTATCTGAAAGAAAGATAATCGCGAATAAAAAGTACTAAATATCAAAACTTTGTCTAAGGTATACAACTGAAATTGATTGGCCTGCAAGAACTTATGGAGTGCTCGAGGAGGTTTTAGCAGCAAACGATTCATAAAGAGTGAAATATTCACATCCACTCTTAATTTTGATCAAAATTTGAATACCAGGAAGAGACTTTAAAAAAACGTCTCACCAAGGCGTTTGACCTTGTAGATCATGATTTATTGCTATCCAAAATCGACAAATACCATGTCACCAATACATCTCAAGAATGGTTTAAATCATACTTTAGTAATCCAGCACAACGCTGCTGCATTAATGGCTCACTGTCCGATGCACTGGTGCTGGCCCAAGGAGTTCCCCAAGGGTCAATTCTGGGCCCAATACTATTCTCGCTGTACATCAACGACCTCCCAATTGGAATCTACAACTCAAATGTTGACATATGCGCAGATGACACTACCATATGGGAGACTAACAGTGACTTGCTGCTTGCTCAGCATGGTCTTCAAGACAGCCTTGACAGAACTAGTA
Organism: Montipora capricornis; assembly: GCF_036669925.1. Lineage (NCBI taxonomy): Eukaryota > Metazoa > Cnidaria > Anthozoa > Scleractinia > Acroporidae > Montipora > Montipora capricornis. Next base: position 13,537,058 of record NC_090891.1, on the reverse strand, counting down.
GATGGCTATCTCTAGGAACTGTACAAAAACTGTTGCACTTTGGTAATCCATCTCTTGATCTATCTTTTTGGGGCACTCTGACTCTTAATCATTGGCTAAGAAATCTATTATACAACGCATTAATTCAGCCGTTAATTGAATATTGTTGCACAGTGTGGGGAAACACCGAAAATGAAAATTTACTTCGATTATTAAGAGCTCAAAAACGTTGTGCCACGCTAATTTTAGATGCTAGGTTTTCTGATAATTCTGTTGAACTTATCAGTAAGCTAGGATGGTTACCTATTGATAACGTCATACGAATGAGAAAGCTTTGGTTAATGCACAAGATTGTTAATGGCTGTTGCCCTCAGTACTTTAAAGATTATATCTCCTATGTTAATGATAAGCATAGACACCATACAAGGGGTATCAACAAATAACAATTTATTCATACCCCTTTTTTGTACCAACTGTGGTCTACGCACTTTTTATGCAAGTGTCAACCGACTATGGAACACATTAGATGTTAGTACTAGAAGTATTACAACCCTAAGGAATTTTAAAAAGTATATAAAAAATAAATACGTAGTCAGTAATTCGAAGGTCAATCATTTTACTATTCATAGACCTTTCTAATAATTTTAGTTCAGTTTAGGAATACTTTGTGAACTTTTTCATTTTATTTTATTTTATCAATATTATTATTAATGAACCACAATGTAAACTACTGAGATTTCAGTAATTGTTATCCAATAAAGTTTTATTATTATTATTATTATTATTATTACTATTATTGTTATTGTTATTGTTATTGTTATTGTTATTATTATTATTCATAAAGAAATTGCGGCAAGGAGTCAGTTATAAACGATGTAGAACCATGAAACCCACACTGGAAAATGGTTTTGGGGTACTTTTATCTGCAAACAACTTTTTATGTAGATGAAAACAAGACGAAAATTTCATGTGTACGGCAAACAAAAAAATGCCCGCTTTCATATACAAACGGCAAGCAGCAGCTGGCAAACGTAGAAGATGGCAGGAAAAACATGGTTACATGTCATATTTTGTGGTAATTGAAAAACGGCCTTGATGATTAGAAACAGAAATGGGATTATCAACTGAGTCGATACGGTAAATTGACCACCGTTAAGAAATCCAACAGCTGACGAAGGGCTAACGCTTGACACGTCAGCTTTCAAATTTCTTTACCACATAAACCCAATTTATAAACCCATTACATTAGAATGTTAGCGAAGCACACTCTTCCCCAGCGTGCCAACCACATGACAAAAATAATGGTGGTGTTACCCCTTGGGTATACTCAACTCAAGCATCCCCATAGTGATCTGTTACTCAACCACAGTACAATAAGAACAAAAATATCTTAAGCTTGCTTTATTGTTTGACGACTGCTTAAAACACGAAAAAACGAATACCATGCAGCTCAGACAGAGCATTCCCTTGCTTGCTTGTTTGTTCCCTTTTGTTTACAGAGTAGAAGAGCTTTTGACTTGTGACTCATTGACAATCTTTATGCCATTTTTGGCTCATTGATGACGTCATCAATGATGTTCAGGGGGTGTGGATTCGATGGTTCTCATTCACTCCACTCCAATTAATCTATTTATTAAACTTCGATTAAATATTTTTCCTGATTAAACAATTTTCCTGTACAACCTATGCTAAGTTTCACGTTTGTCCCAGGGTTGTTACACTGTATACGCCTATCTGCAGAAGGTTCCAGGGGGTAGAGGAAAGGTTCTCTTCAAATTCATTCCGATACTTTTTCGTTCCGTCCTCAAACAACATGTGCCTTTGTGGAGTTGGATAATGAAAAGTCCATATGATACATGTAATCATAAGGGCGATTCTGTGAAAAAAATTAACATGGAATTCATGAAAGCCACGACAAATTGCCAGCATTCGCTTTAGTTCATTTACACCGACTGTTGTCATCGCGAGGAAGAAAATACAGGGAATGGATGTTGTATTATCTACAAACTTAGGTTAGCATCTCATCCTGTTGCATGGTATTGATTTCGTTTAAAAATTAGACTTTCTACATATTTATTTTGGAAACTGTGTTGATTCCACACAAATAGAAGGTCATACAGTGACACCATCAAATTCTAAAATCAAAATCGCGAGGTGTTCTGTATTTTTACTTATCTGAAGTTGAAAATGACCTACAAATCTTTTTACAAGTTACCAGTTCTATGACGTCTTTCATTTAGAAAGTACAGCATTCTGAATTTCGGAATTGTCCCCTTGTGTGACAACATGAACAAAGCTCTTGGTTGAAAAAATTTCTATCCCTATGAATCTTAGCAGTTTCAGCATTTCAAGCACATTAGAGGATGTGTTCATACATATGTATTTCATCGCATGAGCAAAAAGTAAGCGTGTTCATCGCAAAGTAAAGTTCAGATGTTTTCGGTGATCATAATGGTTGCCATATTGGTGCACATGGCGTTTCCAGACAAAACTCTGTGTTAATGTTGTCTGAAACGCTTCAACAAAAAACTCAGAAACGATGTACTGCACAGATCTGAGAATTGGAGAGGTGCTTAACCTTACAGTAATATTTTATTTACAATTATATCTTACAAGATTGAATGCCTGTAAAGGTTTACCCATAGCATTCTAAAACAATATTACTTTTCACTCTTCACGGTAATAAAAAAATTGTTAATGAGATTTTGTCATATCATCTGCATCAAGAGATATTTTAATAACACAAAGTAAAGTTCTCTTGCTGAAGTTGAGTAGTAGCATATTGCTTGAGATAAGAGTAAATAACTACAGTAAAACGTTTTGAATGACAAGTTCATTTATTAAAAATTTCCCTTCAAAGCAACAGTACAGTGCAATCTATTTGATTATCTCATCTCAGTTTACAATGAGATGCAATTTACCCATTGTACTCCTCATGCCCAAAACTCCGAGATTCATTCCACCACAGAAAAAACGCATGGCGAGTGCATAATTTCATGCATTACTTACCATGAGGTAGCTCTAAGGAGCCTGTGCTAATTCTACTTGAGTTCATCAATGAGCTGGTCATAATACATCGCTTGAAAAGGGGAAATGGTCTGTGGTTTAAGCTCAAAACCGCTGAGATAATTTGAAAACTCTTTTTGTTATGATTTTCATTGCTCCAAAATGGGAGTCACACATGCAACTTGTAAATTTAACACTGATGTGAACTGGCTTTAGAAAATGGTAGCAAAAAATATACATCTGGTGTAACTTAAACAGATGATGCAACTGATGCTTGCTTTTGTCATCCTGCCTTATACATTCATTACATTGTTTCGGACATTTATATAGCTACTAGTGTGCATCAGCTTGCTGTTTTGTCCAGAACTACTATGTCGAGCCCACTGTGGTCCATTGTGAAGGTCTGTTTGGTTAAGGAA
>NC_090891.1:13518654-13523654 GCF_036669925.1 Montipora capricornis | reverse complement strand
AAAATTTTAAAGATTCTAAGGCTAGAGGCTATAATGTATACTTCAGTAAGAAATTCCATGACAAGCTTTATGTCAATGGGAAGTTTATTCCATGTCATGAGAAATTATAAACATTATCTTCTTTATTTAGTTTTTTTTGCTCTTTGCCTTCAAACAAGTTTATGCTAATCGCTTTTTTCTTCTCTTGTATGCGTAAATTACCACGCACCGCATTATTGAGTTGGTATTTCTAATGCAGGATTTATGTTGTGATGAAGGAGCCCCTAAATGTCATGCAGGGAATGATATTCTCGGGAGGCGTAAGGACGCCCTTCCAATTCGCTTTGGGGCAATCAGTAAGTGCAGTATTCTCAGTCTCTTTCATTTGCTCGTGTTGTAATCATGTGTGTGTATGTAACCTACATAATTATCAGCTTCGCTGCAGTCGTACAATCATCAGCTAATTATCATAGACAATAGTTACAACAGAAACGTTTTTTACTCGTTCACTACCAGTCTACCACCTGTCTGAAGTTTCAGTAATACCAAAAACAAAAACATAGGAGAGTTTAATCTCAAGATTATGTCACTTAATGCTCATAAAAGTAAATCCATATTCACATGGATTGAAAAACAAAAATCGGATGTAACGTTTCTTCAAGATACGTATACCACACCCGAGATCATAAACGATTGGAAATTTCAATGGCGTGGAGAAATGACTTTTAGTCACGCTTCAAATCATAGCAGAGGAGTGCTTGCCCTTATTAGCATGCAACTTCAGTAAGAAATAAAAAATACTGTTAAAGATGATAAAGGCTGATACATATTATTGGAAATGACCATTCAAGAATCGCCATTCCTGCTGCTAAATTTATATGCTCTGACCAAACTAAATGAAGAAAGAGTCTTTTTTCAAGATATCATCTGTTGTTCAAAGTGCTAATTTTGATACAGAACGTAGCGTCACCATTGGCAGAGAGTTCAATAATTCTGGAAGCCAAATTGAAACAAAATCTACCGCAAGAAATATCCAAGATATCATGCTTGAATATAATCTTATCGATATTTGGAAACTACGAAATACTGATAAAAGGCAGTTTACCTGGGGAAAAAGAAATCCTATTATACAACGTCGTATCGACTTTTGCCTCATAAGTGACGATATACAAGACAACATCAACAAAGCAGAAATTACTCAAGCTATCAAAACCGACCACTCTGCAATCAGTTTGTCTGTTGATAGCATCAAAGATCAACCATTTGGACCATCTTATTGGAAGTTCAATTCCAGTCTGGATGATGTCAATTACATACAGCTAGTTCAGTCAGAGTATCCACAATAGATCATCAAATTTTCTGAAGTCAATGATAAAAGAGTATTGTGGGACCTAACTAAATATAGAATTAGGCAAACAACTATTAAATACAGCAAAGTGATTGCTAAGAATCGTAAAGCGCAGCTTCAGCAGCTTCTGCGATCAGAAGAAATCTTAAAAATTATGTGAGGAAAACTTTAACAATAATCCATTTGAAGAGAACATTACAAAGCTGGACGGGAGTAAGTATGAAGCGTTATATGATTACATCATTCAGGGTAAAATAATAAGATCAAGAGCAAATTAACTGATATGAGCAAGGAGAGAAAAATTCAAAATATTTTTTAAACCTAGAAACCAGTAAAACCAAGAGAATATCAGTTCGCCATCTTATTAATGCTGATGAAAAACTCGTTCTGAAGTCTATCTAAATCGATAATGAAAGAACTCGGAGATTTCTATACAACACTCTACAAAAACTGTGAATCAGGGGACTGTGACTGATGCTTTTCAAGATTTTTAAAATGGTGATGATATTCCGAAATTGGGGGAAATTCAGCATTTTAATCTATGCGAAGGACTTTTGCCAAACAACAAGTGTTTTAATGCTCTGTCGAAATTCCTGAATGGTAAAACACCTGGAAACGATGGCTTAACACCTGAATTCTACAAGAAATTTTGGAGTCTGTTTGGCCATCTAATGACCAACTCCTTGAATTATTCCTATATACATGGTGAACTATCTAACTCGCAAAAACAGGCAACAATAAGGAAAAGATTGACGTTACACTGTACATCAAGAACTGGCGAACCATTTCTTTATTAAATGTTGACACAAAAATTGCTTCGAAAGCTCTGGCTTTGAGATTGGAGGATTAACCAAGAACTGGGTTTAATGTTCGCAATGACTTTGAAAAAGCATTCAACTCTGTAAGTTGGAGTTTCTTATCGAATGCCTTAAGGTCCTTTAATTTTGGTGATTCCTTTATTAATTGGGTCTCGGTTTTTTACTCCAACATAGCAAGTTGTCTCACAAACAGTGGTTTCTTGTCACCACTGTTTAAAGTCGAAAGAGGTGCTAGACAAGGAGACCTGCTGTCGCCATACCTCTTAGCTTTGGAACTTCTTCTAATCAAAATAGGCCATTTCTGAGTTAATGTCCGCCTCCTCTTCAAAGCGAGTCCAAGTGCGAAGTTTTTATGATGGTAATTAGTTCTACTTTACATATGAATGAAAACTAATTTTCATAAGAAAAACTTCGCACTTCGACCCGCTTTGAAGAGGAGGCAGACATGAACTCGGAAATGGTCCATTCGAAACGATTCTTGTATTAAAGGCATTTTACATGACAAAGGCTCCCTAGAACACCTGCTTAGTACTCTAGATGCATTCGAAGGGTGTTCTGGCTTGTAACTAAACAAAGACAAAACGGAAGCTTATTGGCTTGGTAGCAGCCACAGCTGTAATGAAAACTTGAGTATAAAAAATGGTCAACAAGCCTATGAAAATTCTAGGAATATATTTTACCTACAATTCACGTCTGAAAAACGAATTTAATTTCGATGCTACACTAAAATCTTTAAAGAAAACTTTAAATAACTGGCAATGAAGAAACCTTACAGTCTTTGGTAAGATTCAAATTATTAAAACATTTGTGATGCCAAAACTGTTGTTCTGGGCTTCCATACTAATCTTTGATAAATTAAAAAAAAAAACTTAACACAGTATTGTTTAATTTTTTATGGATAGGTAAAGATAAGATCAAACGTCTCACACTGATTAGTGACTATACTGATAGCGAACTTCAAATGCCCCGTTTGGAATCTACTATAAAAACTCAAAGAATCATGTGCCTTAAAGTTTATTGAGAATTATTACAGTCCATGGAAATTAATCCTCTCGCACCATCTTAATAATTGAGGGGATAAATTCCTTCTTCATTGCAATTATGACGTTGCTGACCTACCTAAATCCCTTCCAAAGTTCTATCACAAGTGTTTCGAAGCTTGGCCTATAGTTAATGAGAAACAACCATCTTCGCGCGACCACATTATGGAACAGATACTGTGGAATAATAAATATATTTGTATCGATGACAACCATTTATGGTTGGAAGCTCAAAAATAAGGACATCCTCCTTCCGCACGGTAAATTAAAACCTTGCAATTTCTTTATAGAAAAAGGCCTTAATTTAAACAATTATCGTGTGATATTAGGACTTTAAAAAGCACCCCCGGAATCATGGAGGGCCTTGTTAAATTTGGAAATTACATATTGCTCTCAAATCCCAGATTCGGATTCTACAGATTTCACAGAATTTACTTTCCACTTTTAGACTGGGGATATCAACCTGATTCAGCTTACTAGTAAAAAGCTATACTGGATATACGTGTACACCCCATTGCCAGACTAAAATACAACTACACATACAACGACCAGGGTTTTAACTGGAAACAGATTAATTTAATTCTACACAAAGTGACTTAAGATACAAGAACACGAATTTTTCAATATAAAATGCTTAATTGCATTGTATATACCAACAAACTTCATTGTGTATGTTTTGCGTGAGTATGAAGAATCCCTCGAGTATTTGTCAATTCAGCAAACATTTTTGGATGTTAATTGTTTCTTGGTTGAATGAATTGAACATTACAATCACTGAGTTAAAGGATAGCATCATCATGTTAGGTTATATGAACGAATGTCCATATTGGACTTTTCTTAACCCTAGTCTTATTATTGACAAGGAGGTAATTTATTCGAGTCGATTAAGTAAATCGAAGCCTCTGTTATCTCAATTCATTGCTAAACTGAAACACATAGAACATATTGAACGTTATATCGCTAAGAAAAGAAAAGAAAAAGAAATGGAAAATCATAAGAAAATAAATTTTTACTGATTTTTATCGTGTACTAGGTATATGTTGGTAAGCACTGCAGTGAATGCGCAGTTAATTGTTCTGTAAGTAGGCGGAATTATTTTGTGGTGTAACAGTTGTGTAAGTACATGTTCTGTAAGTAGGTGTTTGTGTAGTTATAGTAGTGTAATTAAAACAGCAATGTAATGAATGGTAACTGTAAATAAATAATTAAAGAAATAAATGAAAAATTTAATATAAATATAAATGGATTCTTTTCAAAGACTATCTGACGAATGTAGCAGTGTAATCCATTTCCACACAGCTGATGCAATGCATCTAACCATAAGCTGAATATCCACTTCAACAATTAACAAAACTATTTTTAATCACTTCTAAACAACACTAAACGTCTAGAAAAGGAAACCCTCTTCAGGGCTTATTCTCTGTAAGGCCTATCCCTGAACATAAATTCCAAAGAGAATGTCTATTTTTCTTAGGGGCTCTAATGACATCAGAAATGCTGCATGTTTACTTTTTACTACACCTTTAACCAATCATTTAAAATAACGTTTCTCACACACAAAAGGAGCTAAGCCATGCCAACCAACCTGGCCTATAATAAATAATAAGAAGAAATTGCAGTGTTCACACTGATTAAAAACGTTTTTAAAGAGTAAAACGTTTCAATCACTTCGGTGACCTTCATCAGTTACGTATGCAAATATTGGTAAAATAGGCAAGTAGGTGACAAATATGCGTAACGCATGTGCCAAAAAATGTTCTGAATTCTTGAGATTGAGGGACACACGGGGAATCTCCATGTGTGCGTTGATTGAGT
>NC_090891.1:13513654-13516154 GCF_036669925.1 Montipora capricornis | reverse complement strand
AAATGTCATCCCAATAAAATTCAACGTTGTCCAGTCCAAGCAATAGCTTCTTCATAGCTCTCTTTAAGGTCGCAGCGGAGTTGACCATACCAAACGGCATCTTCAGGAATTCATACGATCCGTCAGGCGTCACAAAAGCGGTCTTCGATATGTCCTCCTCAGGGATAGAAATTTGCCAGTAGCCCTTACTCAGATCAATTCTGGTAAAATACTTGTCATCATTCAACTTCTGGAACAAATGCTCAGCAGTTGGCATAGGCTCCGGATCAAACACGGTTAACTTGTTCAGTTTACGATAGTCCACGCACACACGATTTGAATTGTCTTTTTTCTTAACAACTACAACAGGCGAAGCATAGGGCGAACTTGATTCTCTTATGACTCCCATCTTCATCATGTCTGTAATATCCTTCTTCAGCGATTCTCTTAAGCTATACGGCACTGGGTATGGTCTTGATCTAACTGGTTGGTCGGATGTAAGCTTGATATGATGCTGGGCCAAACTTGTTGTGCCTGGGGCTTCTGTGAACAAACTTTGAAACTCATTTGCAAGATCCATGAACTCCGCTCTTTGCTCATGAGAAAGGTTATCTCCTATGGTCACATCATTGACTGACTCTTTCGCGACATAACCACCAATCTCCAGAAAATCAATACTATCCACAGGGTCAACTTCTTCTACTTCGCTCTCAACATGTTCGTTCTTACAAATGTTAGCGTTCGTTACAACAGCAACTGCTCCAACGGAAACAGGATCCTCTCGCTCAAAATACTTCTTCAGTAGATTAGCATGGTAAACTCTCTCTTTTCCTTTGACTCTCACTCTATAATCATTGAGACCAACTACAGCACTAACCTCGAATGGACCTTTCCACTGCATTAGGAGCTTGTTGTGATCGGTCGGTAGCAGCACTAACACTTTATCTCCAGGTACAAACTTCCTGACTTTAGTCTTCCGGTCGTAATAATGCTTGCCTTTGTTCTGGGCTTTCTGAAGCTCAGTGTGCGCCAGTTTGAGGGTATCTTCAAGCTTCTCGCGTAGCTCAAACACATACTGATAACTGTTCTTTACCTCAGGCTCCTCCAGCTCTTTCGTCCAAAGCTCTTTGAGAATAAACATCGGTCCTCTGACAGCTCTTCCATACAGCAACTCAAACGGCGAAAAACCAGTAGATTCCTGAGGAACTTCACGATATGCAAACAGCAACGGGTTAATATAGCGATGCCACTGTCTTGGCTGTTCGTTGCACAATCTCTTTAACATGCTCTTCATTGTTCCGTTAAACTTTTCCGTCAGGCCATTACACATAGGATGATATGGTGTGGTGGTGAGCTGTTTAATGCTCAAAAGCCGCGTCACTTCCTTCATACACTCAGAGACGAACTGCGTACCAAGGTCACTCAAGATCTCTTCAGGCACTCCCAAACGACTAAAGATATCCACCAACGCTTCTGCCACAGTCTCAGTATCAATGTTCTTCAGCGGAACAGCTTCAGGATAACGAGTTGCAAAGTCGACCAATGTCAATATATATCTATGACCGTCCTCACTCGGGGGAACAATAGGTCCAACCAGGTCGATTGCTACTCTCTTAAACGGCTTGTCAATTAATGGCATCTTCTCTAGGGGAACCTTCGGTACGGAACCCTTGTTAACTGTCTTCTGACATACATCGCAGGACTTGCAATAACGATTCACGTCCCCTTGAATGCCTGGCCAATAGAACGCGCTTTGAATCTTATCAGTCGTTTTCTTTATTCCCATGTGACCTCCCATGATCGATCCGTGCGCTAGTTCCATTATTCGACTTCTCAGCTGCACAGGAACCATAACCTGTTTCAGGGGTTTACCTCCGTTCACATAAGGGTGCTTGTAGACGCGGTACAGAACTCCACCTTTCACTTCAAATGAAGTCTCAGCCTGGCCTCTCACAACTACGTCATCTTTCTCCCAAAATTTCTGTAGGCTCTCGTCATCACGCTGCATTTGCTTGAGCTTTTCTCTATCAACTACAGGACTTTCTTTAGTATCTGGTACCTTCAACGGAATATGTTCTCCAGCTTTCTTAGCTTGACTTCTCGTGGTTACAGCACAAGCTTCTTGTACAGGAACTTGCCAGCTTGGGTCTGGGTCGTCAGCGGCTCTTGCGCCTGGTACATTACCAATAATTAAATCATAAACAGCATCGGGAAGACACTGCGCTTCCACCTGGCCCTTGAGATAAGGTGTATCAACATCAATCTTTGCGATGGGAACTTTCCTTGCCGTATTGTCAATGAGTAGCATAACATTAAATTCACCAGTAAACTGATTCTCAGACACAAGGTCCCTCTTTACTACAATTCCACTACAACCAGTATCTCTCAGGACATCAACAGGCTTCTCTCCAACTCTACCTTTCACGACAGGCATTTTACTTCTCACTCCAGTCAACGGTTCAACACAAGCACTACTTAACAATGGAATCTTCTTACCACAGGCTAACAGCAGCTTATCATC
>NC_090891.1:13456154-13508654 GCF_036669925.1 Montipora capricornis | reverse complement strand
GTTACACTTTGATGCACTTTGGAAAAAGTTTCTCATTCCATTATATTTTTCTGCTTTTTGTTGTCGTCTTTTAAGCCCTTTGGTAATGTTTGGAGAATGTACGTGGAACTCAATTATCTCCTCAGCTGAAGGTGTTTTTATTTTTGCATGCAACAATTCTGATTCTCTATGGCATTACTGCAGGCTAACTAATCACAAGCTCAGGTTTTACCTTTAGAGTCATGAAACAATTCCACAAAGATGGAGGTTTGAATGAAGTTTGTTTTCAGTAGATTCAGAGTATAATCTAAAATTAACTTGTACAAGTGTCACTTCAACTTTGGTGGTCGACCGCTCCTTTGCATGAGTGCGAGTACTTCGTTCTTCATTTTTAACAGCCAGAATGGGAGAACAATAGCAGTTAACAGTGATCACAGAAACTTTTCGAGATTTTCAGTTTAGCAATGGCCACAAACTATTGCCTGTAATTTTTTTTTGTATTTTTGTCCTTCAAATTAAAAAATGAATCACAAAGAGCACTAACATGATGCCTCAAATAACAGTTATTGCAAAGCTTATAATTCAACAGGCATAATTTTGGCTGACATTTTTCATTGCTTTGTAAAAAAATTTCCAGAAAACTAAAAAAAAAAAAGGCAAGGAAAAGAAAAGGAACTTCATATAAGTGTCTAGTCGTTCTAGTGCTGAAGCTCTAATTGGAATCACTGTAAACTGAAATTAACAATTCATGGAAATCAAGTCAAATGTTGGTTTTTGAGGAGAGGAGAAACGGGAGTACCCACAGGAAAACCTCTTGGTGCAGAGCAGAGAACCAACAAACTCAACCCACATATGATGCAGACTCTGGGAATTGAACCCGGGCCACATTGGCGAGAGGCATGCTCTCACCACTGCGCCATATCAGCACCCTGGTTTCTTAAAAGCAGAGAGACTCTTGCCAATGACTTCAAATGGTGGGAGAGGTTGTTTCCTTTTCACTTGGCTATCTTCGTCATGACAATTACTTACAGTACTCGTCTGCACAAGAAGAGGAATTGTCAAAAATTTTAGCACCTATAATAATTGCTCGTGTGGTGATCACTTCAAGCCCCACTTGCTCTACTTTACCATCGGGCTCATGAAGTAGATTAAAGTTGATAAGCAAATGCTATGCCAACCTTGTAACTTGACATTAGAGTAGCCACTGCTGTAAACAGCAACCTGAGGACTACTGTAAAATGTCGCACAAAAATAGGGCGGCTGTGTGGTTCTCGTGTAGTGGTCTCGTTTTCATGTTCACACAAAATGCTTGACAAAAATGTTCATATTGAAGAGCCCCTCCCTAGTTCATTCAATTGTCGCTGACACACATGACTTGACCAAACCAAGGTCTCCTTGCAGGTTGCAAGATAGTCCCTGGGAATGAGGTTGACAAATTACTTCAGATTTCAGTACTTACAAAACTGACAATGTGTACATTCCTTCTCGGCTAGAATTACGCACTACAAAGCAGCCCTCTTTACCCTAGAAATAAATAAAACATGCAGTATTAACTTCTTACTTGATAAAATATAATAGTTAACCTGTATATAAAAAATAACTATAAAAAATATCCAATTCACCTCCTTTTTTTCAATTTGCAATTCCTATTAACCCACTGACACCACAAACACCCTAGGAAGCAGCCAGTTGATGAGTAAAATCGTCTGGCGTTAGACGGAGTAAAATCTCACGGGTCAATGTGTTAATGGAGGGGAGACACCTTAAATATGATAAGTTGGTTGAAAGCTGCATGATTTATACCTGAGTTGCTTTAAGGCAGCTCAAACCAGTTCCAACCCTTCCAAGTGACGCTCTTATTAGAAGGATTGGCACCACAATGTTGTATCATGTATTAGTACATACTAAAACAGTCGATAGCATGGAACGCACACACTGATTGGCTACTCAAACTCCGGATATCCTTTGGCATTTACCTTCAAGCAATTCGTGCAGAATTTGCACCTGAAAATGTTGTAATCTTTGCAGAAATAAATGAGTTAAAATCATCTCTTTGTGCTATAATATTATCTCACTGTTTTAGTACATACTAAAACTATTCACCTCACTGTCGGTGGCTAGTGGTGGATATTTAACTCACCTCTTCGCGGCTTGGTTAACATCCACCACTACCCACCTCCACTTCGGTAGTACCAAATGAGACACGAATTATTGCTAAACAACATACAGTCATTACTGTGACATAATATCACCGTGGAAACGGGAGTAGTGCAGGCGTCACTATACGGCACTAATGAGATGCATGCCGACCCATTTTACACAAATTTTTCTGTCTTCCGTAGAACACCTCACAATTTGTCCACAGACATTCTTTGCGCTTTTTCTGGAAAGGAAGTCGCACCTTGAGTGCCCCCTTTGCTGTGGCCGTTACTTGGTGCTATGTAGCTGATGTGGTCATTACCACCACACTGATGATCGGGTATGATTTTTTTTTCTTCTTCTAGAAAGCCTATGGATCTGCCCCTTCATAGCAAACATGGTTATCCACACCACACACATTGTAGTTTGTTCCCAAACGCATGTAACACTCGTTTTTTCTGTTTTTTTTTTTGACAAATATAAACTCTTTCTTTCATTATTTAGAAGTACGTACAACTATGTACAAAGTTACTTTAGAGCTGCCAGTATCCTTACATTAAGGGGAATCCGGCCAGGAATAATGGTGTCTGTTCCCCACTTTGTGATGATGATCACATCAGGTTCATAAAAACATGCCGGAAAAGCCTTCAGAAATGGGTTTGGTGGGCACGGACATCGGCCGTAGAGGGGTGGAGGGATTCTGGGCTTGTAGGAATCGTTGGGTCCATTTGTGTTGGATGTAGAAGGTATCACGATCCAATCCCCTCTGTTCCTGCATCCATTGCACAAAATTATAAAATTCTACCTTGGGACAATGATGACAATGAGGGATCTTTATGACGTCCACAGGAACCCACAGAACTGAGGTGTGGCAGTTTGTCAAATTTCGGAATGTCTAGAGGTTCCAAATCGATGTTACGAATTCCCCATCTGGTAAGCTATGGTCGATCAATCATTCTGCCTTTGAATGCCACCAACAGACTGTCCAAAGGATGGTCCGGAACTGTGTGGGTAGTACTGCAGTCCATGGACGTGGGTTGTACAATAACAGGCCGTTCATTGATCTTTGAGGGAGAGAACGGGCCAAGGTACCGAGGGCTTGAAACGAATCGCACCCACATCCTGTCAGGGTTTGTGCTGGATTTTGTATATAAAATTCCAGGAGTGTTCAAGAACCAGAAATTGAGTTTTCAAGGAGTGTTTGTAAGGAGCTTTCTATGCCATACATCGTGTTTCAGTGTTTTCTTTGCTGAAAAAGTTTAAGTGAAGCTATGATCTTCGCAGTTATGAACGCAATTTTTGCAAACGGGGTTTGAACCTGGTCAAGCTTCACTTGATTTCATATGCGCAGTTCATATATGATTCATTTCATATACCATTCATCATTGAAAAAGTTTACATTGATATTCTTTCCCACATCCTGCAAGTTAAGTGCACGTGCAGGCATTTTAATTTTTGCATTAATCTTTCCCCAATAGTCAATTTGGTCAATTTTTGAGATGTCTTGTCTTTAACTTAGCGTGATCTTCATTTTCTCTTGGCATGATGCAATCTCTATAACTTTCACCCAAGCGAAATTCAAGGAGTTTTCAAGCAGTTTACCACAAAATCATTTTTTTCAAGGGCTTTTCAATTGCCTCTAAGTCCAAAATTAAATTCCAGGGCTTTTCAAGCACTTGAAGGAATAGCACAAACCCTGTAATGTCCCAATCACACCAGCCGAGTTCTTGAGGTTCGAATTGATGTCCCAAACAAAATCCTTTCAAATCCACCACCACCCAGTCCTTGTCATTTGCATCGTCGAGCAGAGGTATGGTTTCATCATCTCAGAGGGGTATGCAGAGCTCGTCGGCCACTCGGAAGAGGTAGCAACACTAGTTGCAATTGGCATCAGGTGTCCTAGTGGCCAACACTTCGAAGGGTAGTTGATCTTTATCTCTTATACAAATCTTGTGCAACACTTTCTCCAAAAGTACGTCTAAGCATTGATAACACACTTCCAAGTTCATATCACTTTTATATCGCGGAGAAATATCCCAAGATCGTTGGCTTCTTCGAGAAGATAGCAGATGAAACAACACTGATGACAATTCTGATCGAGGACCTTCAGAAACTAATGACGCAGCTCCCACTTGTTTTACTTTGTTCCAGTAGTTTTCCATTCAAGACCGTCACGTGCCGTGATAGGCATGGTTGAGCTTCATCTGCTGCCAGTTGTCTTGAGAAGATGAGTACGTCTTGGGAATACGGGGACCTTTTTGCCCGCCAGATTTCCATGCCAGAATTTCCGACGCAAGGAGATGCCAAAGCCTCTGTAGTCGAATGGTTTAATCATACCTTAAAAGAACACAAGTATCGGTATTTTGCCGCTCGAAATACGTGAGCGTACCTCGGCGTCTTACCCCAATGATTAAACGGGTACAACCAGAATCTGCATCGAAGTATCAAGATTGCACCACGACAGGTGATGGAAGACAACAAACGAGCAGTGTGGACCAAGCTGTATGGCAAACATGAAAAATGAGGTCACCGTCCCAAACTCAAGGTGGGCGATCCAGTAAATTTGAGCAAGAATCTCCCGGGTTAGGCAGAAGAAGCCTTTGTCGTCCGAAGGGTGGTGCCTGGACCTGTGGCCACCTACAAGCTGGAAGAATGGGACGGCACTCGTTTGGAAGGAAGGTTTTAGAGAGCAGATGTTCAAAAAGTCACAGTGCCTGACGATGCTTTGTTCCAAGTGCAAAAGATTTTATAATGATGTGGACAAGCCGTCCAAGTCGGATGGTTGGGTTGGGTGAACAAATATAATAGTTGGGTGCCTTGATTGGCCTTGACATCCCTATCAAAATGACAGGAAAATAAATAACAGAGAGACGATGTCGCTGTCGTTTTACACCACACTATCAAGCAACATGCAACGGACTGAGTCCACTGACAATGGCCCGTCTGGTTTCAAGGCACGGTTACCTAAAGATCAAGTATGGCACAATGACGATCGATGGGAAGTGGGCTTGTCGGGTGTGTTGATACCTCATACAACAGCGGCTCCAGTGCATCCCAAGACATCCTTGCACATTCTGTGACCCGTTCCTTCCGAAATAAGAATGCCTATTAACACCTTTGTATGTATTCGTTTGAATCCCATGACGTTGAAGGGTCCCGGAGTCAGAGGTTTTCCAAGCCAAAGACCTGACCCCCTCATCAACCGGGGTGAAATTGGCGAAGAAGATTACCAACCTGGTGAAAAAAAGTATCCTTAACACACTCATGGAACCTAAAAAAGGTTTTACTACAGAGCTGTCTACAGAGAATTTCGGACCACTGTTGTGAAGCAACCCGTTTATTGAGTCGTAGAGATGGAGCAATGGACACCCAAGTATGACAGAGCCTTACTCATGGTCCTGTCGAACATGTACCATTGGCAGTTTGTCCGGATCAACAAGGCCTACACTCAATTTTAAGCCGTGACATGACCTCCTGTCGTCAAATGTCTGTTGTACGTGTACATGAGTCTGATCGAAAGTCTATGGGTGGAGAAGACCTATAACAGAAAATGCACCACAGAAGTGAATAAATTATTACTATTACCATTGTTATTATTATTATTACTATTCTTACTACAATTATTATTATTATTTTTATTATGTACCCTCACGTCATCCCTTTCGACCAATCCTGTGCCATGACGTTCTATATCTTCCTCGACCCTTGCCCTCTTTGTTTCATTTTCCACCATGGACATCTGCTAGAAGGACCTTAGTAGCTTCGCTCATAAGTCCAGTTGTTTTACTTTGTTCCAGTAAAATTCTAATCACGTGATCTGCCTTTCCAAAGGATGGACTGTGGGTGAATTTCCAAAGTGGTTGCTATGGACCTTTTTCCTTCATCCAGGATCTTTATTTGGTTGGTACTTGCAATTTAATGAGCTTTTAATGTATGCTGTGATGCCATTTAGACGCAGTGCCATTTTCGAGCCAGCAGAGGAATGACTGGCATGATTACTTCAAGAAAAATGTCGTGAGCAGCATCAACCACTCTACATGGCCTTTATCGATCTATCCAAGGCTTTTGACTCTGTCAACCGCAAAGCCCTGTGGCGGATCTTAGCCAAATACAGCTGTCCTAAGAAATTCATCACCATTGTCAAACTTCTTCATGGTGGCATGGTTGCAAGAGTCCTGGACAGCTGTTCCAGTAGTGAGCCATTTGAAGTGCCAACCAGCATTGAACAAGGCTGCGTGATTGCTCCCATTCTCTTCTCCATCTTTTTATCAACAGTCTTTCAGCTGATGAAAGACAGGCTTCCCGAAGAGTAGCAGTCATCTACCAACTAGATGGGGGCCTTTTCAATCTAAAGAGGCTGAGAGCTAAAACCAAGACTTGTACCACCTCCGTTGTCAAGCTCCACTATGCTGACGACAACTGCATCTGTGCCACTTCTGGGGAGAACCTCCAGACTATTCTGGATGCATTTGGACATGCATACCAATGGTTAGGCCTGTCCGTCAAAGTCAAAAAGACCAAGATCCTTTACCAATCTGTGCCTGGTCAAGGGAACGTCTCCCCCTCCTTTAAGATCAACGGGTCGGTCATGAACAATGTTGAATCTTTTCCATATCTGGGCAGCTTCCACTCTGTTAAAGCAGATATTGATGATGAGATCCAGCATCCCTGTGCCTCCCGCATTGACCTCCTGAGCCACCGAAGGGTACACAGATGACTCAGTGAACAATCTTACACGACTCGAGGGACTCCAGATGATGATGACCATGATGAATAGGTTAAGATTTTGAGCGTATTTAATTTTGAGCGGTTAGTCTCCCCACTTGGTGCACTCAAATAAAAACATACTATGAAGCGAGTTGCTGTGGTTTTCCAAGTTGCCCTGACGATTAATGCTCATAATTTATTTTCTGCTTGATGATCTTGAAAAGAGGTTTGGATCACTGTTCATCCTTGCCGAAAAATGCGCAGTACTCACATGCTCGCAAAATCCATTTGCTATTCCCCATGTTTTTCAAATTGAGTTAAGTCAACTCTAAAGTAAACAAAAATTAATGAGCATCAAAAGCTTCATGTCAATGGTTCTTTCACACTTATTGATAATGAAACTAATTAATATTGAGGAGAACTTTTTTTTTCACAGCATGAAACTATTCACGCCATGATTTTTTTCACGGGCCCGGGGGAATGATTTCATGGTGGTATGATAAATTTTCACACCATTTTTAAATCAGCATCATCATGAAAGTTTCATAAGCCCCCTTTTTGCGTGAAAGGTCACATACATGCACTTTCAAATAAAAAAACCTGAGAGGGATACTCTTGTAAAATACCAAATGAACCATGGGTCACAAACATACCTCTTCCTTTAAAACATCCTCAGACATCTGTCGAGACATTTCCAGTTGAAACCAGCTGTAAAGCAAAAAATAGATAAATAAATCAAATGACAATGGATCAAACAACATCAGAACAAACATTTAAACTCTAAATCTCATAAGAAATGCTGGCAAGCTGAGTAGAGGTGTTTAAATGGAACTGAAAACTGAACAACAAATTACTCAATTAATTAACCCATTCACCCCTAAACCGGCCATACTAAGTATTTTACTCGTCAATGGGGAACCCCCAGGAGTCAACGGGTTAAACATCTCAATCCTCACTGAATATGAGTAAGGACAACTTGGCAAACACAGAGTCTTTTAATAGGGGTGTTGCAAGTGCCATCATTGGACCAGGTGAAAGTTGGTAAGAGTGTCTGCCTCCATCCTCCTCCTTAAATGGATGCGCAAGACTGTTTTGTGCGTGTCAAAGGAATGCTAGATCGAAATTGTGTAAAATGCACATTTCATGAACTTTTAAAATACTTGCTCCATATTTACTCAATATTTCTGGTATGGCCAAAATGTGAGTCTTCTCTTGCATGTTATATTATAAAGTGTAAAGGTGAAAATGCACTTCTGGAGAAGAGAATCCTTGAATCTGTCATATTGTCTACAGATGCTGAATTAACGGATGAAAAAGTCATATTGTTCAGTAAATTGTAAGAATATGAAATCACTCAACACATAAAAGATATGGAGCAATCTACAGCACCACGTTTTCTACACCCTGTTTGATTCAACAGAGACCCATGAGAGGGGCTGTACATCATGTGGCCCTCCAATAAGTGATGGTAGGAAGATAGTATGCTGCAAATTTGCACCTTTTTGTTATGCCACTTGTGCATTTTATTGTATGAGTGATGAAATGTTGCCAAATGACTGTACATGAGGAAAGCACAATTTGAAAATATCACAGGCCAGTGTTACATGTATTACAAAGAATCTTTGAAAACTACAATAAACTTGCCAACACCAAATAGCGCATGACAAATATTTGAATAAATCCCAAATTTAAAGCATATCCAACTAGTACAGCAATCACCAGGCTGTAATTTCTCATAATTCCCTACGATTTTGCACTTCAAGGCAGTCAAATTTACTACAGGTGTTAAAGTTAAAAATGAGGAGGGAATATTTCATTTTACAGTAGACGTTTTGAACTCAACTGTGGCCTCATAGGTATCGAAATACCTAATATTTTTTAACATTAAGGCCAATATTTTAGTATAAGTTTAAGTGACTGTAACCTCGACAAATTTTTGCTTTTTAACATTTTCTTGGTTTTCCAACCTAGATTTCTCCTGAAAACACACTTTCAATAAACTATATGTCGCCTTAGTTTCACCTACCAACAAGCACTGAGGATAACAAGTTTGATATTGGGTTCACATTGCTGTTTTCTCTCCCAATGCAAAGCACTTTATGACATCAACCTTGTATTGAACCCATTCCTCTTCCTTGCTTGGTCATAGATAAAATAAAAGCTTTTTTTTTACTTGATTTTAGAGGCCTGCCTCTAAAACAGTGACTTTGAAGGATAATGTTAAGCAATTAAAAATCTAAAATACATGTACATTATTGTGCTAAGGAGAAAATGATGACTGTGGCACACACACCTTTCACTTTCCAAGCCTAGCTTTCTCACATAATTACTTGGGATGTACCCCTGTTTCCTGCAATGTTTGAGACACGCTTATTACAAAGATGAAAGATTCCTTTAAAACATATTATAAAATGTACATACATGTAGTGGGAAACTGCTAGAAATATACTGGTGTACTGTACATGTATGAGGACATGCAGTCATTGATTCCAGTAGTGGACATCTTCTTCCATGCAGCCATGTCATCAACACCATAAAAGATATAGGAGACTTGGATAGGAGTATATTTAAGTCAGTGATCAACTGATTTTTGCCTATATGTTTTAAACTTTGGTTGTGACTTAGGAAGGTGAGACATCACAGCAGTACAGGTGCGATTTGACTACGACCACTTTGAGTAAGAGATTGTCAATTAGAGTAACATCAGCAAGACTGTATTGTCTATCCTTTTAGGACTATCAATAAGACAGTGAAGAGAGTAAGATAACAAATATCCAGCAGTCCTACCATCTTTGTGAAATGACCTACTAAATAACAGTTCACATCAAGCAAAAAAAAAAAAGCCTATTGCAACGAAATAAAGTCAACATTCTTTAGTCCACACTGATTTGGCCAGTTTGGGAGGTTGATAAACACCTAACAGTGCAAAGTCCAAGGAATGCTAGTTTGTTCTGTTTCAAAACAATACATTCCACATTACAGAAAAAAATTAAGACTAATGATGGGGAAGATTAAAGCAAGCAAATGTTGCATTTCTTTTTCTTTTCCTTGTTTGAAGGGTCTCACCACATACAGTCTCTTTTTGTAAGAGCAAAAAATTAATGGTCAAGCACTTACCACTGTAAATTTAAAAAATGACTTTGTCAACCAATCTTATTATTATTTTGAATGGTGGTTGTCAGTTCACATACACGGTGAGACAAGAGTGCACTGACACCTTCATAAAATTCTGCAACCTTACTTACTCAGAGACTTTGGTGGAAGGCATGCAAATTATTAGATGTAATTGGACCCTAAAGTTGTCAGTAAGGGCAAGTGTTGTTAGGGAACAAACGTGTAACAATCAGTGGTATTTGCCCTTTAATTGTAAACAAAATTGTTTTTAAGAAATACCCTTTTGAATTCTTGGCTATCCACCAATGGTCTGACTGTTTGTCAATAACAGTTAAATGTTCTCCCTGTACAAACCAAAGTTAAAAAGTAAAGTGGGAAGTGCAAGTGACCAGGCTGATATAATTATTGTTCAAAAGATGCAAGGAATGAGCCCTTATCTACTAGATGACAATTTATACAATGGATAGGAATACCCATTTATTCAACTAAAGCCAGGACAGCCAGCCTTAGTTGCATTTGCACCATTAACTAATATGCAACTATTCAGCTCAATAAGTCAAAGGGATTATGATAATAACAACAATTATTACAATTAATTCTTAATTCAAAATTAACGATGTATGCACCTCATACAGTGGATCTTTGCTTGTGAAAGGAAAGGAAAGGAAAGGAAAGGAGAGGAAAGGAACTTTATTTAAGTGTCTAATCTTCTAGCGCGGTAGAGTCGGGGGTGGAAGCTGAATAATGAATAATGAATAACGAGTACAAAGAGAAAATGAATAATGAATAATTGGGTCTGAAAATGCCGGAATAATGAATAACACAGTTAATATGCCAATGGAATAATGAATAACAACAATGAATAATGAATAACCTACAAAAATTTAAAAAGAACAATGAATAATTCGAACAAAACACGCACAGAATAATGAATAATCGAGGTCCAATTATTCAGCTTCCACCCCCGACGGTAGAGCACTAATCGGGGACACTGTAAATTGAAATTAACAAGTTAACGCAATCAAATCAAATTTTTGGTTTTTGACGAGAGGGGAAACCGGAGTACCCGGAGAAAACCTCTCGGTGCATAGTAGAGAACCAACAAACTCAACCCACATATGACGCCAAGTCTAGGAATCAAACCCGGGCCACATTGGTGGGAGGCGAGTGCTCTCACCACTGTGCCATCCCTGCACCCACAGTGAACACCTTAGAATAGAATTAAAATGACTAATAATTAATTTATACAGGGTTAAAAGTATTTTAAAAGATTAACTAAAAACCAAACATTTGCAATGTTAAGTCATCTTCAGGGTAAGAAGAGACTGTCCACTATTTGCATGCATATATCAAGTAATTCCCGATGAGAACAGTTTTGATACGTAACGATGAATTTGTTTATTTAAGCTACAACTAGTTGCAAAATTGTCAAGACACTTTCATTAAAAAACACCTTTTCTAGCTTCCAATATCCGCCATATCTAGAATTTAAACCTTTCTCACTTCCCTTCCCCTCTCCCCCATTGAATGGGACTGACTGTTTAAGTTTGCAACAATTTTTTTGTCTTGCTGGCAACACTGATAAGGGGGAGAGGGGGGCTGCAGTGTGAGAGATAATAGGTCATTAATAGCGTCTCCACTATTTTTGCAACCTGTTGTAGCTTATTTCCATTGCTAGATTAATAGCGCTAAATATGAAGAGAAAAGTAGTGTCATCTCCTCACTTGATAAACCAACCTTTCCACAAATCGCTACTTCTGGGAATTAAAATGATCACAAAAAAAAAGTCTTGAATTGACACCTAACCTCAATGTCATCTTTAGTACCAAGGAATGGCAGATACCATAACAGACTGCTGACTGGAATAATAGTCAAGGTATTTTATCGCTAAAGGTCAGTCAACCTGCCACTAATTGCAAAAGAAGCTTTTGTAACGGTTTTGGTCCAGGGAGATGTCCATTATAACAGTCATATCAAAAGTCCCCGAAAATCTGAGTGGTGAAAATTGAGAAAGAACGATTTTTTTTAGAGCCCTATACCAGGGTTCATACATACTCTTTTAAAGACTTCAAATTCCATGACTTTTTCCATGACATTAAGTTTAGCTCTTACGTTAGAAAATTTTCAAAACTATCCTATTTTAGGATATTACTCAGATCAAATTTGAAGAAATTAACAATGTATTTCTGCCCAACTCAGTGAAACTTGGATAGAAACTCGTCTTTATGCCATTTTATCCTTGCCTTGACACTGCAGTGACTAGTTTAGCGTCTACATTTATAATTTTCCATGCAGAGGTTGCATTTAATATCTGTTGTGAACCTGTTGTTTTGCTTAAGTTTAAAGCCACGTGCAGCATAATGCATTTTTTTTTTTTTGGGGGGGGGGGGGGGGTATTTTACATAAAAACAATACCAGTTATTTACTCTTGGGGCTGTATCATGCCTCAGTGAACTGAACATCCATCGTCTTAATGCAAATACTCCCTCCCCCCCCCCCCCCCACGCAAATGACCTGTATTATGGGAGGGGTGAAAAAAGCGAATAACGAGAACTATCAATTAAATAAATTAAATAAATTATGCCAGCACCCATAAGTCCTCTCATCACATGACTTATCTTGTGAGCACATGGGCAAATTAACCACAGAAATGGAGGATAAGAGTGGAGCCAAGGACAAGGTGGGAAGCGATTTGCATGTGAAAGTTTTTGTTTTCGTTCTGCTGGAACGGATTTAATCGCGTAGAACCACATACTGAACCTTAAAGTAAACAATGCTGCGCATTATTAGAGATCCTTACTAGTATCCCGTTAGCTTCAAATTATGCGGCCGAGGTACTTTTGAGGTATTGCTTACTATTGTGTGGTTCCAGAAAATACCCAAACCTCCCTCCCTCCCCCCCCCCCCCCCACAGAAGATCATTGGAAATTCCGAGGGAGAGGGGGGGGTTTAAAGGTCAGTAATTTCCGCGTTTCCGCGGGGTAGGGGGTTTCGTGGGAAACTAAAAACATTGACATTGAACATTGAAACAAAAGTCAGTTTTGAGCTAAAGTGAACATTATTTGCTTCAATGTTTCTGTTTTATTTTGAGTTAGGTAGCGCTACAATCTCCCGAAGCTAAGAACAACATGTCCTTCATTTGGAACGGATTCAAAGCACTTAAAATGGCAGTCTCAACTGCAGTCTCATCCCCAGACTTCCAGCTTTGTCTTGTTTTCGTCCAACCAACACTTCCATTCACTCGAGTATCGCTTTTCGCTACCGTCACATGTAGTAAAACACATTTTTGATAGGATTCATGTTTTATTGGGAGTAGTAACTTGTTCAAAATATGATGAGAACCAAGTTCCCACCATCTGAACGCTTGCCTGCAACAACATTTTCCTTTTTTGTGGGTGGCATTTAGACCACGGACAGGAACTGGGAGTCAAGTTTTCTCTTCTTTGAGTAAACAATCACAGCCTTGGGAAACAAGATTGTTGAGGTTTAGTCCATAACGTCAAACTGGAAATTCTAAAACAGGGGTTTCACTACTCATTGGAGAAAGTAATTCGTGCCAAAAACAATAAAAGTTGCCCTCGGGATTCCATCTGTGGCTCAAAGGAAAGCAACAGCGAGGCTGGGTGTCGTTTACCGGCGGGAATGACTGCTGGAGAGTTAGGTGTTAGGTCTTTCAAAATTTTGCCAAAAACAAAGCTCAAAATTTGACGAAAATCGCTATCATTACTTTTTCACAGTACTGTAGAACTTAAAAGGACAATTTTACACTAAAAGTAACAGTAAGGTCCCAAGATTATATAATTCAGGAAAAAGTTGTTTCACTTGAGTAGAAACTTCTAAAATGACTGTTTTCAGTCATCGCTCCACGCTTTATATTGTAATAAAATTATTCTTTTTTGTCTTAACTCGTCAGTAAATTCATCTATTTTCCCTCAGAATTTGAAGAAAAATGTCCAGGAATTGCATCAAATTTTATGAAATTGTGATAAATTTTCGCTTAAGCCGAAGGAAATGTTTTCATCCACTTATGCGTGAAGTCATAAAGAAAGCGTGCGCCCTGCAAATCTTGCACTTTAGCTCAATTTGAAAACTAAAATGTCGAGAGTAATTCCCTTCCAATACGCCTCCTATTAATGCTAAATTAGGCTCTCCAGAATGTAGGATGCGTAACACACCACACATGGTGACGCCAACTTACTTCTAGTCAAACCACTGAGTCTGCCAGAATGAATACCATGGTTCTAGTTGGGGATGACACAGATTTGCAAGTCCTTCTGCGTTATCATGCTTCTGAACGTGGATGTGACCTCTATTTTAGACCAGAGCCAACGGTAAATGTGAGAGGTGCACGCATCTGGCACATGAAAAAAGTCAAAGAACAGCTGGGTAAGAAGTTTACAGAAATCTCCTTTTTCTTCATGCCATCACCGGATGCGACACAATGTCGCGCCTCTATGGAGTTGGCAAGGCAACAGCCCTGAAACTTGAGAATGTACCATACTTCAAAGAGCAAGCTAACATCTTCAGCTGTCATTCTGCTGTTTCTGACATTGTCACTGCAGGTGAAAAAGCACTTGTATCAATTTTCAGTGGTAAACCAGGGGTAGGTCTTAACTCTCTCAGATAACTTGCAACCAAGATGTCTCATATCGAGCCACAGAATCTGCCCCCAACAGCAGCAGAGGCCCAATTTCACAGCCTAGGTGTCTACCTACAGGTAATTTAAATTTGAAAGCAGCGGCAGGGAGAAGGTGCAGTCACGTCAATGGAGGACTAGGGGTGGAAAGTCACTACCGTAATTCTCAAGTATTTCCAGTTGCAACGGATTTGCCGCCTGCCCTAGAATTGCTTCTCCAGTTAATCAGATGCACCTTTTCGTCTGACTGTAGCAGTATGAGGTGCAATTGTTGCAAGAATGGTATGCAATATTTCCCAGCCTGTGGCCAATGCAAAGGATCTTCATGCACAAATTCTTTGAACAATGTGGACTACAAAAGTGAAGATTCGAAAAGCTAGTATGTTTATTTCCAACTATCGTCCAACAAGCCTTTTAAACAACAACTACAAACTTTTCACCAAAGTCATCACTTAGCGAATTACCACTGGTCCAGAATGCTAGACAGGAATGAACCAAGAGAACAATTAAGCCGGCTTTCACAAGGGCTTTTCCACAACTGACCATCTCCATGTTGTTAACCAACCAATCAAAAAAGGCAAAGAGTACAAAATTCATCTGGTCAAGTGCCTGGTTGATTACAGCAAAGCCTTCGACTTCGAGATCGCAGATGTCATAAATGCACTTAAGGGGCAAGGGGTCAAACCAGTGTAAGTTAACGTTCTACAACAAATACACCAAATCCTACATCAGAGTTCACAAACTGATCATTGCCTGCTTCAAAAAGGTCTTTCGCAAACAACGTTGGGAAATGAAGGGAATCAAAATCAATGGTGAATACCCTAGTGATCTATGGTTTGCCAACAATATTGAAAAACTCCAAGAAATGCTACAGCTCAACCAAGGAAGCCAAAAAGTTTATGTACAATGAGTTCACTGAGGACGTAGACAAACACACCACCATCAATAGTAATGAAACTCAAAGGAGTGAATCATTACATGTACATCTTGGTCAATGAGTTTCCATGGATTCTGCTTCAAAGGAACAAGAGATCAAACATCGTTTCACCCTTGGATGGCAAGCTTTCCGCCATGGAAGTGCGATCTTCAGAAACAAAGACATTGCGATCATTCTTAAACGTCATGTTTGACCAGTGCATTTTACCAGCACTCACCTATGGATCAGAAACCTGGAATCTTACAAAAAAACAAACCTTAAAACTCGGAACTATGCAGAAAGCCCATGAAAGAATCATGATAATTTAAACATCATGTGGCGAGATATCGTAAAACAGCTGAATGGATCTGAGAAAAAAAAAAAACCAAAGTACAAGATATCATGGAAACAATAAGTAAACTGAAAAGGAATTGGGCTGGTTATGTGGCTAGAACAGACAACCATTGGACAACCCACATTACATTCCCGGGACACACAAGGAACCGAGGGAGACCACGGAGGGACAACTTGGATAGTTTTGTAAAACATTGGCACAGTGTCGCGCAAAACGTAGACCACTGGAGGACAATGGGGAAGGCCTACCCCCAACGACAGACATTTCATGGCTAAAACTGAACAGAACTAAACTGAACTGAACTGAACCGAGCATGTTTCTTATATAGATTTAGCCAAGCCTAAAAGCACAGCTCCCTGGTTATAATTTTATTCTTACTGCCTGTATGGTTAGTAAAAAAAAAGGCTTTCGAATTGTCCACGTTTTGGTGTTTCCGGTTTCCGTTTCTGTTCTTTGCTTCCTTCTATATCAAAATTCATTGCCTCACTAATGAAATTTCACACGAAAATCCGATATTGCATGAATCACGAAACAAATTAAAAATAAACACTCAGCTTTATGTTTATATCCCTTCATTGCTTGCCTTGAATAACTGCATCGCTATCAGTGTGGACAACAGCTATCATGATATGTCAAACTGGATTGAAACCAGTGAAAAATGCAGAAAATATTTCCTTAAGTGTTTTCCACCTGAACACAAAAAGCATTGACTGTTAAGAACTATACTTGATGTACTATTGCCGTGTAGCCACGTCGAGCCACAGAAAGGGCAAGAAAAGCCTGGTTTATGTTTACAGTGGGTGAGTTAACCTGGGTTGAGCCTGCAATCCAATGGAAAACCAGTACCTGGTTAGCGGTCAGCTTCAGAAAAACAGCTGACCTCAATGAGCTCTGATTTTGAGCTCACAATATGGTCACGTGATACTGGTCAGCGGATACCTTGATTTGACAGGTGTCAATTGACCATAGCATGGATGTCCAATATCAAAGATGTATGCAGTAAACTAGCGTGTTACTGATCACATTAGCATACACGGAGGAGTGGAGGTACGGACGGTCGATGACATCATGGCTATAAAACCAAAACTTCTTGCATCAATGGGTTGCCATATTTTCTTAGTTATGGTGCTCTGCGCATGCGCGCGGAGCTCAGCTATAAATACATTGTATATGGAGCACATGTAGAATTGAATAAAGGGGTAGCTTTCTGGTGATGACATAGGACTTTTCTCGTCGTGCGTCTTAAGCATTTATGTCTCGTAATGTTTCGGCCAAAAAAGATCTCATTGCCGGCTAAATAAACTTTAATAATTTAAATATATTTTGTGGAAAGGTCTTTCATTTTTAACGCCCTAAAATCATTGGTCTTAAAATTAGATTCTTAGCTTGAAGAAAGGGCTCGAATTATAGCAACAAAAAACACTAAAGGGCAACTTCCGGTTGACAGCCTCATTTTCATGCTATAGGAAAACCGGACTTATTTTGTTGGTCCTGTTTAATGGTGTTCCCATGCTTGGATCTTTAGGGACTTTTAGTATGTCCATGTATAGTATATTTCTATCTGGTCAATGATGAGAAAGCTTCTTTGCAATTAGTTACAGGTCCTCCCACATAATGCCTGGACTATGAAGCCGTGGCTTCACAAGCGAGTTTTTTGCTCGCGCCGGTGATGCTATTTTTCCAAATTTTATCGTGTCGCGAGCGTGCGATGAAAATTGCAAGTGTAGCCACCTTTGAACTGGCGATGTGACAGCTGAAAAAATTGCAGAAAAAAATTACGAGAAATTTTTTCCTCCGGTTTTTTCAGCTGTCGTGTTGCCAGTGGCGACACAGCAAAATTTGAAAAATCACATCACTAGCGTGAGCAACAATCACTCATGTAGCTGTGGCTTAAAGCCCTCAGAATGTTACTTATTGTCACGATGAACAGAAAGATAAAGTAAAAGACGAGGATGACCTCATTTTTATGGTAGAAAAAGGTCCCTTTGGGAAGAGTCATGGTGATATTACTGCAGAGTGAACTCAATTCAAACCTTGACAATAGACAAGTCACCCTCTTCTGCACCACAGTAGTCATATATGGCCACTACGGTTTCAGCTGCTTGCTTTTCTGGGTCTTTTACAGTTTCCTTTTGGGGTACAGGTGTCACAGCTGCTTGACCCTTTGGGAAAAACCATTACACAGAGCAATATAAAAAAAATAAGGATGGATGCAGTAAGTCCAATAGATCTATTGCTATTTGTTCATGTCCAAGACACATAAGCTGAGTTGGGTCTCAAATTGCTAGTGATAATATCTTGCTGTTGAAAATCCATCAGAACAGTAGAGATAAGTTGTAAAATATTGGTCTTTAATTGTGCGCGAACCTGACTTCTGCTTGTCAAGTTGCCTTCACCAAATTGCTAACCCAACTCAGTTTGTGTGTTTTGGACAACTCCTATAAAGTGAGTGCACAAATGAAATACCAGCTGTTTTAAAAGAACAGACTAACAGTTTCTCCCTAATTTGGACCACTCTGTCAACAACTAACTAAGGTAACGTACTTGAGCTACCTATACCCCAGACATAAAATATATAAGATTGAGATTCGCTTCCCTCCCTGCTGGTTGTGGGGCAAGCAAAGACAAGACAAGGCAGATATCTTAACTTTGCTTCACAATCTGCTCGTCCCACTGAGCACATGTGCCTGACAGTGACTTTCCTGGCAGGTAGCTGGTTGCCACAAACCCTCCACTGGCCTTAGCTGGTCGGTGTGATACTGTAACAGTAAACACCCACATATATGAACAGGTGGATTAAGAACATCAGGCTGAAATTTGGCCAATAAAGCACCATATAAATAAGAACAAATTCGGCCTGATAGGTAACATGTTCTCAATACAAAGGGAAAGGGTATTAGGACAAAGCCATTCGCAAATTAGCACCGTCCTATATCAACAATCTTGTCAAAATTAAGCCTTTAAATTCAAGATGTGGACTGCGATCTAACGACTCTCATCCGAATTTTAAAACTTTAACAACCCTGGGCGACCGTGCTTTCGTTGCTTCGGCGGCAACACTTTGGAACGATTTACCTTCAGATATTAGAATGGCCAAATCTGTTGACACTTTTAAAAAACTTTTAAAGACGTATCTTTTTAGTGAGGATTTTTATTCTTAGTTAGCTTGGCTTTTAATATTTTATACAACACATGATGTAATTAGTATTTATTATTTGTTATTTTATTCCATGTATTGTTGTAATGCGCAGTTGATCATCTTGCCATGGAAACTGCGCAATATAAATTTGTAATTTATTATTACTAATTTATTATAGGATAAGGAAACAATACATGTAACTTGTATCAAATTACTATGGTGTTCAGGACCATTACAAACAAAAAAATCTTATATATAGATTAAGCCAAGCCTAAAAGCAGAGCTCCCTGGTTATTTAATCTTCCTGCCTGTAGGGTTAGTGAAAATAAAAGGTTTCAAATTGTCCACGCTTCGATGTTTCCAGTTGCTGCTTTAATAATTAAATCATTTTCTTTTCTTTCCTCTGCACAAAAATTCATTGCCTAACTAGTGAATTCCATGGTAAATTTTACACTAAAAACTGACATCGCATGAATCAATTCGACCGACCGACCCAATATCAGGAAACACATTCCACAGTAAACGAAAAAAAAAAAGGTGCTTTAAACAAACTTCTGAAAACACAAGCTAGTGAAATTTCCCCCTAATTTTACAAGAACTCATTGCGATTACGTGTTTATAATATAAGGGCAAAATTTTCTTGTCACTGTTGAGGCAAATTGAAAATTAGTTGGGCAAACAGATTAAAAAAGCACTTGTTCACTCGCATTTTAAAGCAAAACAAACAAACAATTCAATTTTTATCTTTGTGTCTAAAGTAGTATAGATAACTGTTATTTAATTCCAGTTGACAATAAAAATTCGAGTTTCATTCCTGAACAAAGGAAAAACCAATTAAACCACTATTCAAAAATACCCATCCACTTTAACTAATGCATCCGTAAAAATAACAAACGGTTTAGTGCCCAAGGAAAGAATTTCTTGAGTAACTTTTCCCACCAAGTATGAGCTATTACAATCCAATCGAAAACCAGTACTTGGTCAGCAGTCAACTTAAAAAAAAAAAAACAGCTGACCTCGGTGAGCTCTAAGCTTGAGCCCACAATATGGTCATGTGAAACTGGTCAGTGGATACCTTGTTTTGACAGGTGTCAATTATTGATCAAACCATGGATGTCCAATATCAAAGATGTATGCTGTAAACTAGCTCTGGAAAAGGTAGCTGATCGAGTAGTCGCTGAAAATTTGGAAAACTTGTGGAGAAACCATTGCGTAAATGTAATGGGGCTGTTTTTTTTTTAATGTGTTTATTACCCTACGAACTAAAGCTCAAAATGAATGCATGTTCTTGAAGTTCTTTTCCTTTACTTTTGTGAAAATTGAGCAGTATTTTCATCCTTGTCCGCTTCAATAGTGCGGACCTGTGTGGAAACAACCAGCAATTAAATTTCACAAAAACCACACTCCATAAGATGAACCTGACGGCAATGGAGAGACATTGTACAAAACACTAACCAAATGAAGATGACAGCTGCTTAAAAGTTTGAGAAAGTTTTTTTCGAGGTGAAAGCCTTTCATCCCTTCAACTATCGATCCTCTCTTGGGTTCCAGTCCTTCCCCAACAGGTGACGCAAAAACGTGACAAATGAAATTTTCTAAGAGCTTTGCAAAATCACATTGATTTTACTTGTTTAGATCATCGGTGACTCCAATTTTTTTAATCATGAATCACTTACTTTACTTAATATCTACAAAATATGAGGAAATGAAAAAATCCGCACCGTAAGAAGTTATCTTTTTTTAACGTTTTCTTTCCACGTGCCATCGAATTCTGGTATCGGTTGCAATGGATAGAGCTTACGAAAATGCTCGTCGAGGATGAACTCTACTGTTTACGACATCCCGAGTGGCATGCAATTATCTAAAAATCCCACTCCTAAAAACCTATGCACTGAAACATTATTTTTATGATTTTCGATGGATGAGCAGATGATGCTACATCTTGCTATTATGACCAATATCTCGAAATTAAGGCATTTTCCACTGCCATTTTCTCCGAAACAATTTTTTTTTCATTTTTAGAGTAAATACTTTATGACCTAGAGAAATGAAGAAAATCTCACTGTAGGAAGATTTTGGCCAGAACGTCCTTAAACCTCTAGTAATATATAATTTGAGGTATTTCTGAAAACAATTTCAAGAACATTTTAAGAACACTTTCAGGCTGATTTCTTACTATATAAGCACTCCTCAAATAAGAACACAACCAGCCTTAAACCTGCAAAAAAGTGTTCTTATATGCAGGTGTTGACTGTATCTCTCTTAATAATGATGATGATGATGATAATGATAATAATTTATACACAGAGCTACCTACAGTTCTCCGCCTAGCTGTTGTGGTTTTTTTTTATCTGGCATCCAGATGTGTATAACTGTCATAATAATAATAACAACAACAATAACATAACAAAGAGAACAGTATTACTTACAGCAGAGGGAATTGGTGGCAATGGCTGAGATGCTATGAATCCTGAAGAACTTCGCATGTAACCTCCACCTTAAACAATTAAAATTAGTAGAGTTTAACTCAGGTGTAAAACAATGTTGTTACAGAGGTAAAAAGGGAATTTAAGTTTAAAGTTCTGGTTTAAAATTGTCAATGGAGCCAACAGATTTACAAATTGTTCCAGAATTCAGCAGCAGCAATAGAGAAAGCGAGAAGACTTAGCTTGAGCTTGTTGGATACCACATGTTGATATCCTATACACGATTTGGATTTGCTCTGGTTCATTTCCTGGAGAGATGACATCTTGAATGCAATATACAGCTGAGTGTCATCAGTAGAGAGGTGGAAGAACATCTACCGTAATTTCCGGGTGATTACCAGCGGGTACTGTGTTAATTTTTCCACAAACAGTTCTTGGTGCAGGTTACAGGAAGGTGCGGGAAATGTGATGATTTTTAAATCTTCCGGTATAGTTTTAAAACCGTAAGTAGGGAAAAAATATAAAAGTCATTAATGAAACTGTTCCTAAAAACTGTAGATTGCCTTTTTTATTCCGCTTTAATTGCCTATCGTTTATCACGCGTGCAATATTACTTTCATACTTTGCTAATTTCACAGCAGCGAGCTTCTTTCTTTGTTTAGTTGAAAATAAAATAGGATTCACCAACTGGAATAATAAACTCAAAACAAAAGAATAAAAATGTGAAAAAGCAGGCTTTAAAATAATTCACACAAAAAAACTGATGCCGAAATGTTCATTTCATGGCGCCTCTACCGCCCACATAATTAATAAGAGGTGATTGTCGCACGAGTGTAAACAAACATTCACGGACAAAAATTTTAAAACACCAGAACATTTGGCGCATCAGTAAAATATTCCTAGCAAGCACTGCCTAAAGGTAAAGAGTATTTTCCCGTTTCAAGCGATTTCTTAGAGTCAGTAGATCCTCAGATATCGATATTTTTTAGAACGGATTTTTACAAGCGGTATCATTCAATGGAAGATCAAAAACAATAGGTGTGAAAACTTATCAATTTCACCCTAAAGGACATTTTGTTAACAAAAACAATGGTTGAAGTTTTTATTTGATTCAAAACGTTATAAAAAGGTAATTGACTGAATGAGAAATATGCCCTTCAATCATTTACGATAAGTGTAGCCATGAACAATTTTGAGTCAAAATGCCAGTGTTAAACGCGGACGTTAGAGTTTTACTTTTGAGTATAAGCTCAATGTTATCGCTCGTGCAGATACGTTTGTGAGTTCACGAATTTCTTTGTTTTTGGGTGCGGGTTATCTGCTAGTGCAGGTAATCTGTTGAAATTTCTTTCTTGTTATTGCAAAAAATGACCGATGCGGGTAACCGCCCGGAAATTATGGTAATGCCATCCAGCAACGTCACTAAGTGGGGAGGTGTACATTGAATACAATAATGTACCAATCACAGATCCCTGGGGCACAACATACACAGTACTTGAGGATGTGAACTGCACAACATCCATCCCGACACTTCACGAGCATAGAGATCAAGCAGTAATACTTGTAGGGCAGCAGAGCTGACAATACTCTGGAGTTCATCAAGCAAAACAACCAAAGACAATCAGTTGACCACACATGGTGCAGTGATCAAAAACAGCATCTAAACCGTTGGCTTGATCAAGCTCACAACAAATTTTCCTACTTTTATCACCGAAGAAAGAACAAAATCAATAGCCAAGGAGGGAGACAAAATATTATCATAGTTTTACTTCTGGACAACGGTGAAATATTTCACTAAAACCTGACCAAGGAGATCTCAAATAGACTAGTTCGCAGCATTTGAAATTGAATAGGAATTTGTTCTATGAAAATAGTATGTTCTTGTAAACTTAACATTGACACATAGCCTTCACAATCAGACTAAAGACTGTAAAATTGCCAGAGCCTCTCAAGCCATTTCCTTTTTCTCTTTATCAAAATCCTCTGAATACTACAGCATAGCCAGGCAAGTCATGAAGCCTCTTCTTGACGAGAGCACGTTTGTGAGTCAGCAGCTGGCAAAAAATATGCTCCCAGCCCATGTTCGGTGATTGGGGCAACTATCACACAGTGATTGTCACTTTGTGACGACCAACAACAGGGTGAAGGAAGCTGCAAGTGAAAACTTTACCAACATGGGATACGGGTTGAAACTCTACAAACAAACTAACACAAGCCAACCAACTTCCCACCACGACAAGCCCGACTCTGCGACGTTTACACGCCAAGCAGTCAGCAAAAGACTGTTGAACTCGCATATGTAGGCGGTGGCACATTTGCACTCAGATTTGGGGCAAGGCCTTGTGCACGATGTTGCTTATCAATGTGATATTCTATTACTTACTCAAGTTCCATTACGATTTATTGTGCACAGATGCCCACTTAGTTTGTGATTAGTCCAAATATGTTTTGACAGAAGACAAAACTTTTGGTCTTTGCAAGTTAAAGGCACATTAACTTTATCAGCACAAAGTACATATTTTTAAAAAAGCTAAAAAATCCGCACTTAATGGCGTAACAAAGAAGGTGTATCATGCCTTTTGTGCCCTATGAACAGGGATCCAAATAGTGCACACTTCGTGCCTTGTGTTTTTCCGTTCCCCGATCATGCCCATTGAGCCACTCGTTCCTTTTGTGCCTTAGTTATTAATATTTGCATATTTCATACATCAAGCCCTTTAAATTGTTCCTTTCATACCCTGATTTTTCGCCAAAAACCAATGTGTTTATAACATTTGCTGTAACTTCATTTGATGCAAAAAAAAAACAAAAAACAAAAATAAAAGTAATGAATTGAAAGTCATGTCTCAGTGTTTTCTTTCAGTAATCGCAGTGAACGTTTATATCTAAGAGATCAGATAGTAAACTCAATTTTCATGGATGTCTTCTTTGGGAAAAACGTGGGCACAAAAGGCTCAGGCACGATCACGACAGCTCTGAGAACAATAAGACATGATAGGCACGACAGGAACAATAGGCACCGGAACCAAAGGCAAGATTTAGACTACAAAGATGTTTTTTCTGCGGCCAGTCAGAGTGACATTGTATACAAAAGCTTTTATATTTAACCCAGTGTCAGAGAAAACAACTGGATGGTAACGGTAAACACGATCTATGTGCATGGATTTTTTGCCATGATCTTTGTCTATTTCTATTTTAATACGAAAATTAAGGCAATTAAGCCCAGAGAGTTTTTCACAAAAAACGTGGCATTCTTCTGACTCGGATCTCAATTGCCCGGGTGCTCTTCACCAACACAAACAATGTCCACCAAGCTGACCTCCTATTTCTTCATGTGACAAGGTCTGACGCAAAACATATGCCCTCACCATGGTCGACATGGCCTCAGGCCAAAAGGAGGCCAAGCCTCTGGCCACAAAAGAGACCAAAGAGGTTGCTGAAGCTCTTTTCTTGCATCTACAAGCAAGGCCCTCCCAGGTGGCCAAAGCTTCTCCAGGTCAACCCTGGGTGTGAATTTATGGGTGCTGTCAAAAAGCTGCTCTGTTGTGCCTGGATGGCCTGTTGATTTGAAGGAGCAAAGCTCCCCTCATGCATTGGTGTTCGGTATTGTTGTTCTGTAATGTTGCATGCTGTGCAGAGGTTGCCCTGGGATTCCTTGAGCCACAGGATGTGATCAACCTGCTCTGCTGACTATAAGTCGATGCATACACTTGAATGTGACCTTTATAATTCTGTAGCTGAAATCCCAAACTGGGCTGTGTCAAAAAAAACTTCCCATTAACATAGACAAGACAAAATGTAATGATCATGACTGACAAGAGACTTGAATCCAAATTGGATTTTCAACCATCAGTGACGCTCAGTGATCATGAACTAGTGAGCAATGTTTCTCGTGCTACTCCGTTGGGTTTGGCTATTGATAGTCACTTCTCGTTTAGTCAACATGTTGATAAAACTTGTAAGCTTTCTCAACGTATAATGCTGCTCAGAAAAATCAGAGTTATGTGCCTCTTAGCCAAAGACTGTTATATTATAATTTGATAATTCATCCTATAATAACCTATGCTAGTGTTATCTGGTCAC
The DNA here is from genome assembly GCF_036669925.1 of Montipora capricornis. NCBI lineage: Eukaryota > Metazoa > Cnidaria > Anthozoa > Scleractinia > Acroporidae > Montipora > Montipora capricornis. The sequence continues at coordinate 13,483,160 of NC_090891.1, read as the reverse complement.
GTTGTTATAAAGAATCTTTGAGCAGAGTATTGAAGCTGCAAAAAAGGGCGGCTAGGGTTACTTTGCCGATAGAGATTCGCCATCTAATTGTATACAATTATTTAAAAACTAGTTAAAATGGATTCCTTTTAATGAAGAAAATAAGATGAGCAGTTGTTCTCTAGTTACCTTACCCAAATATTTAATCAAACATTTTACTGTTAATAATCAAGTCCATTCTAAAAATACTGGGTATGCTAAATCTAACTTACTTTGGCCTAAGTATATACGTGAGACAGAGGGTGGAAAGTCCTTCTTGATAAGAGCTTGTAAACTTGGAAATAAGTTATCTTTAGAATTAAGATGTAACAATTCTCTGTATTTAAGAAGAGTTTATTTAATGTACTTTTCAAGGAACAGCTTAGTTGAAATCACTTTAGTATTTAGCTTGATATTAAGGTGATTCCCTAGTATTGCACTGCGCATCCTGTTCTGCGCATAACACAGCGTAGGCCACGTTCGTATTAAGGCATGGCTAAGAGGCTTTATGGTCACATTTCACGGCTCAGTTCTGTTTTCTTTGTCTCACAAGTCTCAACGGATATTTCTAAACTAAACAATGTAGCCATGTGCGAATATTAATATATCGAACGTGGCCAAAAACAATTCAAAATGGCGACCTTTCATGCCGGAAACCTCTCTAGAAAGAAGAATGGCCATTTTCAGAGCACAGCAGTAAAGAGCAAAACAAGAAACCTTTTAGACTCTCGCAAAACAAAAAGTCGAGTGATAGCTTTGATGATGATAAAGAACATTTCAGTCCAACAGTGCAAGTGAAACTTTGCTATCGGAGAGAAGTGTTGTCGAGGGGTCGAGCATGGTTTGCTTTCTGTTTCCTCATAAACGAGGTTGGTGACCTATCTTTTTTTTGGCATAATTTTATTCTCTTACTCATCCTCTTTATGCTGTAAAAAAAAATTAAAAAATTAACGTCAGAAAAAAAAGTTACAGGAAAAAAAGGATTCGTAGGCATCACTCATGGACACAAAATTGTCTCCTCGAGATCACGCACCCGAGGAATATTTGTAGTCAGTGCCTGTTAAGGACGTGTGCCTGTGCCATAGAACAAACATTAAATTATTCCTTTTGAGCAATACAATTCACCTGTTTTGTTATTTTAAGAATTAAGTCAAAGCTGTGCTTCCTGTTCCTGCAAAACGTAGCCTGAACCGATAGAACAAACTTGTCCTTGATAGATGAAGTCGCAATGATTAAATGAGTAACTTGAGCAAGTTATATCTCGCGAACGAGCTTGGTGACCTATTTATTTAATTGCATATTTCGAGTCACCATAATGTAGGGAACAATCGAGGAAAGTTTAAAGAAAATCTTACGACAACTTCTATTACTAAGGAATCACCTTAATTGAACCCATTTACCCCTAAACCGGCCATACTTAGTAGTTTACTCTGTCTAACACCTTAAGACTTAACTCGTCAATGGGTTAATTTAACTTCATATTTATTAGCATTTATAGATTTAGTAGCATTGTTTTTAGATATTTGAATTCTGTATTTTCTCTTCTTTTTTATTTGTAATTTTGAGGGCCATAAGTTTAGTATTAGCTTGACTTTATGTTCTGTGGGGCCGGTAACCCGCTCGAGCTGATGTATGAACTCCAACAGGGACACCGGAAGGTAGGCTAGGTTGGACCACTGGAGAAAATCGTCGATGATCCAGACTTTCTCCAGGTCGTGGATGGTGAGGCCCTGTGAGCTGTGGATTGTGAGCCCATAACCAAGACACCAGTCATCTGTCTGGATAGCTGCCTCGATCGTGACACCAACAACATCATTGAGGACTTCAATCCCTGCCAAAAAGATCACAACACCAAAGCATCTTAGAACCCCCCTCCCCCGTGTCAATTTTGATTGTGTGAAAAGTTTCGGGATTCCTGGAAAAACAACATTCTCTATGCAACACTGAATAGGGGGAAGGGGTGGTCAAGCTAGTCTAAAAACATTTCCAAAAGGTGGCAGGGGACAGTATAAACCTCATCCTAGATGATGACACTGGGGATAAACTTTCTCCTGATTCTTTCTGGTGTCCACTCCATCTCCCTATTCCACCTGATAAAGCCATGGTTGGTCTGGGCCCCTTTCTTTTTCTGTGTATCTTTGGCTAGAGGATTGGTCAGTGTGAGCAAAAGGGGATCTGCTGCCCTAAACAGTTGGGTATCTCTCGTTGATTTCCCACTGCCTCTGCTGATGTTGAGGTAGCTAAGCTGATGCCGAATCAGCGGGTCATCATAGCATGGCATAGTGCAAGGGGAGAGGTCCTTTTCCTGACCAATATACTTGGGATTTTGGCAGTTTGTACAGCTGCTTGTCCTTGTTGCACCACTGGCCTACATCTACTGGGGTAAGGTGCAGCTCACCTTTAAGGCAGCTCACACACAGTTTTTCCCCACAGTTGCAAAGCTTAGATGTATATTGAGTCACTCACTCACTGTGGCTACCCGGACAGCCTCCTTTGGGGGAAATCTCTAAAGTATTGAGAGGAGCTGGGGCTGGCTCCCATGGTATTATGTTAGCACAGTCAGGTGGGGGCAACCAAAGTGCCACTTTGATGAGTGTCTTGCAAGAGGAAGTCCAGCACGCCTTTGTCTGTCACTAGCCTTTTGATGCCGCACCCCTGGTTTTGATCTGGGAGCCAGACCTTGGTTTGATTCTCGAAAGATGTGATGGCTCCGCATACCTTAGGGCTTGTCAAGAGGCCACACTTATCAAGAAAGGCGAGAATTTGTGTTGGGGGCCAACCGTTCTCTGCAAAATGCTTGCCAGACTAGGCGGGGATGATGGGACGATGGGAGTTTTCTGCAAACTCCCCAGCATGGACCTCAGCAAAGCGGGTGCCCATGTCTGAGAAGAGGGTAGTTGATTGAGGCTTTGGTTATGTGGTGGCTTGGGTGGCTGAGGCACTGAAACCATGGGGCAGCTTCACCACAGCCTTGGAAGCTGGCGGGGTAACAGGCTTAAATGTTGATGCTGACAACTTCCCTCATGTTGTACCACCATCAAGTTCCAGAGCCCACTGTGGTTGTGCTCCACCACAGGCCTTCTGGACATCTAGAAGAAGGCTGGATGGAGTTGGTTTTCAGCCGTTGCATTCTCTGGCAACGATGCTGGCCGTGTGGTTTTCCCCAATGGCTCAGTTGGCGAGGGAGTAGTCACCGGCGGTTTTACAGACCTCCTGGAGTCTCTTGTGGTGCTCGCTCGTGCGGTACATGCGACCATCTCTGAGCATGAAGTAGTCAACTGTCAGCTTCTTGTCTTGTTGCCCTCTAAGAAGCCAGACCGTTTTGGGCTTATATCATGTGGCTTCCCAGATGGCCTTCCAGACGTCCCATTCGTAAAAGCAGACCACTCTGATTTGAGGGAAGTGGAAGTTTTTGGACCAAGCGTGGCCATTGTAGACGATGAGCTCTACAGGTTTCCACCTTGGTGGTATGGTATTTGCAGCTGTTGTAGATACCTTTGCCAGCGATGTCCCACAGGCTAATGGGTTGTGTAAGGATTTTCTTCAATTTTGCCACATTGTCAACCATGGTGCCAGTTTCGTGGACTCTCGCCTCACGTTCTTGCATTTTTCTTGCACGGGGTTGGCCCCTTGCCTCTGAGCATCTTTGAAGTGCTCCACTACTATCTGGGCTACACAGCTACAAGTAAGATTGCCCTCGCATGTCGGGCAAGGTTGATGGGGTATGGGTTTCTGAGAGGATAAAGCCCATAAACAACTGACTGGGTACCCCTTTAATAGTAAAGCTTGTGAACTCCTGTCAGAGCACATGGTTAGGGGCAGGTACAAAACACAGGTCACAAGTCACAGGCCATTATTTAACCAATACAGAAACAATCCTAGCTGTTTACAAATCCTAACATTAGGCCTGAAAACGTTTGTTTAGGCCCAAATCAGCCTAGCTTAGCTTTAGTGAATGTTTAGGATTCTTCCTGTGTTGCACTAGATGCAGTATGAGGTGATAGCTGGTAAACATGGAAATTAAAAAGTAAACAATACGGCTGTCTCTCACTTTCCCAGACTGCATTCTATGATACCTGAGTAGGGCTCCAGGCATTTTTCAGATGAGTCAATAATGATCAATTCATTGCTGGAATAAAACACCAGTAAATGCTGAGATGAATTTGCACAACAAGGATGGTGAAAGAGTGAAGTCATTAAAACAGCAAACTTGTGGAAGCACAAAGCAGCGATGGAAACCTGTAGACACATTATCCAATGCAAGATTGCAATTACAGTAGTAATCAAAGGTGGACGCGTGTTTTTGTCAATGGCCATGAACACTGTTAAATCCATTATCGGAAGATTGATGGAAACATATCTGGCTTTTGCCAGGAAGATACTGATCACCATAGTAGTCCAATGAATGACCAGTGCAATCATACTGAAGAAGATGGAAAATGAGAACAAATCAATTTAACTGGCAAGCAAGGCAGGAAAACATCTTGACAAAGCAATGGCACAGTGAAGGGAAAGCAAAAACTCCAAATAGCAGCAAAAGTATAATAACTATCAGAGCAGCCAAATAATACAGGGCAGCTGTCTTGGTGTCTAACATACTGTATGCATTTTCATTGCTGTTTGGAGTTTGACAACCACAAACTTTTAAGGTGCGAAGTAAAAATCAGTTGCCTAAAAACCTAAATGTGTACTACCAGAAGCATTAACTATGAATTGTCTTAAATTGTAACAACTCGTTTTAAATAGTGATCCCAGCCTACCCCAACAGTGCTACTTTGGTGGATTAGATTAAAAAAAAGACCAGCTTGCAATACAAAGGGAAAAAGATCGCAGGTACATCATTATACACTGATAACGATGATGAGGGACTAAATCTGCAAAAACTCAAAGGTTCAAAGAAACACATCATGTCCAAAAATCCTCGTACAATCGGCGCCAAAATTGTTGAGACACTCTAATCCTTAAGGGTCTATTTCAAGCTCAGCGTGAAAATGCCCGCCTCCCCCTTACTCCGGGGGCAATGTTGTGTTATTTTCTGTTGCCTGTGAGCCATGTGAACAGCCTTGATTAGGGGGAGGGGGAGGGGTATCCTGGAAAAGTACTTTTGGACTATTTCTATGTACTTGAAACAATAAACGTGTGGTTGCCAGTGTGCTCCGTTAGCAAACTGTCTCAACTAATTTTGTCGCTGATTGTAGCTTTTGCAAAAGGTACAAAACAGCATCACTACAGACAGTAAAATTAATTTCTACCTGGGTAGCTATCATTTTCTGTAGCAGCAAATGAACTCTTGCAACCTTGAGTTGACTTCTCACTGCCACCACAACATGTCCACTTGTTTGCAAATATTCCAGGGTGGTATTCCTTGAGAAGGAACTTATTACCACGGCACTCTTAGTAAAATACCAAAACAAATTTTAAGAACATAAGACTATCATCACACAGGCACAGAATCGTGACTTGTTTAATCAATTTATCAAAAAGGGCAGAAGAAAACAGTATTAAAATTACATGTATGTCCCCAACAAGGTGTATCACTTGTCACTGAGCAGATTACATGTACTTTATCAGTGGTATGGATCAAGGATGACTGTTATCTACTCAAGTCAGAAAGAAAAGTTACAGAAGGTTCAAGCTTCAATTCACAAAAATTGTCTCCTCGAGATCATGCACCCGAGGAATTTTTGTAGTCAGTGCCTTTTCAAGATGTGTGACTGTGCCATAAAACAAACATTAAATTATTTCGTTTGAACAATACAATACACCTGTTTTGTTATTTCAAGAATTATATCAAAGCTGTGCTTCCTGTTCCTGCAAAACGTAGCGTGAACCGATGGAACAAACAGGTCCTTGATAGATGAAGTAGCAATGATTAAATGAGTAACTTGAGCTAATTATATCTCGCAAACAAGCTAGGTGACTTTTTTTAATTACACATTTTGAGTCACCATAATGTGGGGAACAATCGAGAAAAATTTCAAGAAAATCTTCCAAGAACTGTCTTCTATTACTAAGGAATCACCTTAACAAAGCTAAAAAAACTTAGAAAGTTGAAAAGTAGACAGTCAAAAACTTCATGTGTCAACTGTTTTCACAAGGTCACTATAAAATATAATATCACTATAAAATGGATCAGTAAACAATAATGCTTGCTTTCTGAATGAAGGGCAGTGCTGTTTAGAAACATGTGCAAGATCTATTTAGTGTTTTTACTATTCTTTAACTGAATTTCTATCAGTTATAAATGTTGCAACATAATGCATCTCCCCTAAGTGCCCTGTGTACATGTATATAGGTCTAGCAAATTGTGGCATTGACTACAGTTCATTTGGGGGGTTATTTGCATTGAAACAATGGACGTCCAGTTCACTGAAGCATGATACGGTCCAAAGAGTAAATAACTTTTACTGTTTTTATAGAAAGAACCCCCAAAAACGTATTGCAGTGTGGGAATGGAAAAATGCGAACAGCTGCTGAATCAATGACTCAGTCATGTCCACAAATTTTGACTTGATTCTTTGATGTAAATTTTAAAATTCATTGCATCTGCCACAGCCATTATGTGATCATCCCATAGACAACATTGTTAAACAAGTAGTAATCTCGGAGTATTACAAGTAAAGTGCATTCAGCAATTACTTTTTATATGTGGTCAGTGGACCACTTAAATTATTTTAAAACATTGTTGCAATAATTATTGGTTTTTGTAGTCAATCCTAGGGTTTTATGAGATGGTTTAAAACATAGTAAATCCTAATGTCCAATAAATATAATTCAAAATCCAATAGGTGTCAAGTCCAATCCACTGTTCTAAGGAGATAAACTCTGCACAGTGTGCCTTGAAAAAAAAATCACGCAGATCAAATGGTGTTGAAAGCAATATTATTGTCCTAGCCAGTCCGGTCTGGTTGCAAAAATCTCCAAATGCGAGTTTTTCGCACACAAACATGAGATTCAAGGCAATCAAAACACTGGTAAATAAAGGTTCAATATGTTCAATGCTTATGTACATGTAAACAAAAGATTTCAAAGTGGGTTGAAGGCAAAAACTCGCTGATTAGATAACGTTGATGCAAACCCAGGTGGAAATCTTATTAAGAACTTACAAGATCTTGTAGGATGGGTGTTAAGATAAAGATCTTAGTAAGATCTTGTTTAAGATCTTTGAACTTAACAAGATCTTATTACATTTGCTTATCAAATTTTCTTCCAAAATTTAATGTTGTCGAAATTTTAAGATCTTGTAAGATCTTAACAAAATTAATCTTACAAGATCTTAGGACCATCTTACATGTACATGATCTTACCATAAAAGATCTCAAGATCAAGATCTTTGTGAACATCGTTTAAGAAAGCATGAAAACAAGCCTCTTTTTTACTAATATTGAACTTGACCGGAAATATTATGGGTAATTTTGACCAGACTTGAGTGTGTATGACCTGAATTAACAGAATGTATAATATGTCAGGTCAAGCTCAAGATTAGTGGAAAAGAGGCTTGTTTTTATGCTTCTTTAAGGGGTCCTGAAGCACTTAGTGCATTCAGTCTATCGCTTGCAAGTCTTTTCTCCTTACAATGTATTAATTTTGTTCTTATAATATTGAAAATTGCACTCTGTTTGAAGGAAAAATCACTCCAACTCATTCAACTTAATTGAAACATTAATTTTTCTCATAAAAGTGCATGTACATAATTTTGCTGGATCATCAGCTTTTCAATAAAATACACAAAAGAATAACATATGGTGCAGCATCACTTTGTAAGGTAGTATTAAAGGGCATTATAATTTGTGGAGAAACTGGCAATGACATAATGACTTCAAGGGAAATGTGCTTAGCGCGCGGCCTTGGTGCAAGAGGTCCTGAGTTTGATTCCCGGATGTCACATCCTTGTTTCAACTTCTTTCCGTTCTGTGTAGCTTACATGTAAGTAGCTTTAGATACCCGTAAAACAGAGCACTGATGGCGAGGGGGAAGTGAAATGAGCGCACCGTCGACGACCGGTTTGTCAGTTGAATTACTGCTACGAGTTATCGACGTTAAATATGGTTGCTTTACTTTTACTATACTTTAGTGAACATTGGGAGTTGACTGTAATTTGCAGATAATGACACCACAATTGTTGGATTTGTAAAAATATTCCTAGATGTGCAAATTTACTAATAACCTGCAAGATTTGCTTCTTTTTGCAACTGAAGACTAACTGAAGACTAATCCCAAGTGACCAAAAATACAGTGCTTTCCTCTACCTGCAGAAAGCCCCCAAAATGTATCAGTTTATCGTTGGTAACATTGTAATATATTGCCCAAGATTCCTGAAGGATCTTGTTAAATCCAGGGACACGATTCTTGGAAGATCTTAGCCACACAACACCTTACAAGCTCTTGTAACATTCTTAAAAGATCTTGAAAGAATTGTAAGATCTTAGATAGAATCTTACAAGATTCTTACAAGATCTTATCTAAGAACTTTTCTAAGATCTTATAAGATTCTTACAAGATTCTGATAAGGTCTTGTAAGAATCTTGTTAAGAACCTTACAAAATCTTATAAGAGTCTTAATTAAGAAACAAAGTAAGATCTTATTAAGAAACTTATTAAGAAGCTTATTAGTGAGATGTTAAAAAGATTTCCACCTGGGAATATCTTGTCAAGTAAGAGTTTTGAGAGCACAAAAGTGCAGGTCAAGGCGAAAAGCTGATAAAAGGGGTTCAATAAATTCGTGTCAATAAGGTTTCTGACTGCAAAAATACCAGATGTTTTCATTGATTACCGGCCACCCTCACAAACCAACACTGCCAAATTCCAATTTGATCCGGAACACACGGACACATGTTGAACGAGCTCCTGAGCACTCTTAAGGTGTTCCATGGGTAAACAAATTCCATTTCCATTTCCATGCACCCTTTGATTGTGACTCTGTATAAAAGTCAATTAAGTTGCGTGAAACGCCTCAACAAGTAACTCAAAAATAATGTACCACACAGAACTGAGAATTGAAGACGTAGTTTATAAATTTGTCTACAACAATTCAAGTTCTTGTTTTTTTTTGTTTTTTTTTTAATGTTAACGGTTTTGGATTTATTTTTTAGTTGCGTAACAGTGAAAACGATCTATTGCTGTGGTTGTTAGTTCTACTCTACAAAAATATCTCAAAATCGGTTCTGACAATACTTTATAAGGAAATACTTGAAACGCGAGTGAGAGCTGTGCCCAGTGATCTAAATGTGCAATATGTACATGTACTATGCAAAAGTAATGAGAGCCAATTTCATTGAAATTGAGAGAATTTCAACGAAATTTGGCAAAACCATACTGTACAATACAATGTGTTTCAGTGACAGCTTGCATTCTTGGCAAATTTTGAATGAAAACTATATTGCTCTAATATCACAATAATTTCGCTGAGACTTGTGAAATTTCAAACATTTTAATCAGTGCTTGGCAAACAGTATTTTTTGTTGTAGTTTAATTTTGTCCCCTAGCTTAATTTTTTTTCAAACCAGTTCTGTAATTAAGTAGAACTCTTCAAGGAGTATGTATAAATTAGAGAAATAGTTGGATTGTTGTCTCTTGTGCTATCAAAGACCAACACATTTTAGCGATTAGGATCACAATGCTCAGCTTGGTGATTTGCGTTACTTATTTATTTATTTATCTATTTATTTATTTATTTGTTTATTTATTTATTTATAAAAACGTTATTTGCACAATAAAGATGTTAAGATAATGCAAAAAGGGTGCTACCAGAGAAGAACTGAATCCTCATGTACAGTAGCCCCCCACCAAGAGAGAACAATAAAATATAAAAGTCTACTGATACAATATAAATGGAATCTACTTACATGAGTAAAGCAATTTACATATGATAAATTAGATTAACCTGCAATCAGGCGTACTTTTCTTTAGCCAAGGTGGAAAAGGTACACCTGATACAATTTATTAACAAGTCGTCTGCCGGTAGTCCAGAATCTGGACTTTACTTTCACTGGCCAAAAAACAAAAGAGCTCTTGGACCCTCTCTCCGATTGGTTACAGAATTGCAAAAAAATCTGTTAACAACTGATCAAATTATGGCTGCTGAGAAGGATTTCAGCAAGAATGATGTTTAGGCTCTGTTTCTTAATATTCTTAATATTCATTTCCGTTGTATATATTGGTTAAAGGTGATGTTTTATGAACTTGTCCAAAAACGTATAATTTCTTTACAGATGATGTGGCAGCTCTGAGTGCAAAAATCTTAGAGTGGTCGGGAGAGAACTTATCTGCTGGTGTGAAACAGGAGTCGGGCTACACTAAAAGGGAGAAGTACATCAAGCCGGTTGCTGCACCTCCAAAAAAGAAATTGAAGCGCACCAAAAAGGTTAGTGTATCCACTTTTCTCAGGTATGCCCAATGAAATCCTTCAGTTAACCAATGCAAATTTAATTGGCTGAATGTAAGCCAGTCCTGGATTGCGGGGATTCGCAACTTTCACTGATTCAACGTCACATTTCATTTGACATGGGCATAAGGTGTGATTTGTTGATAAAAACTGTTTCAGGTGTTACATGCAAACAAAATCGTTAGATTAACCAATACGAATTTAATTAACCGATTGTACGTCAGTCCTTGATTGCGTAGATTTGGGGCCGATGTTGTAGTTTAAAATACTTCACTTTCCAAGTACACTGTAGTGTCAGTACCTTCAGGTCGCTTTGAACTTCCTTGATTGAATGAATGCATTCATTATTCCCTGGTGTTTTTTCTTTCTTACGTACATGTACGCTGTTTATAGTGGTTAGGCAAGGTAAATGCCATTAAATTTGAATTCTAGAACCCATAACAAATTTAATTATTTTGGTCGGCGCAAATAGAGGTTTGGCACATTTAAACTGGTACTACGGTAGGCATGCAACAGGTTACCACTTTCGTTTCATCAATTCAAAGTGTCTTTCTCTCTCTCTCTCTTCCTCTCCAGTTTGTTGAAGGGAAGGACAGAGAGAATGGTGCACAACATGTGATCCTTATGTCCAATTTTTGGCTGAACAGCACAAGCAGGAACTGCAATGGAAGTCTGCACGTGAAGCAAAGAGGAACAAAGTACAGTTGGCATTCCAAATAACACCAGAAAGGAAAACACTCAAGGAGGACAGTATTGATGGCATTGAAATTTCAAGCACGGACGACAGTGAAAAGGAAAATAATCTTAAGATGATAATAAAGGAAGTGTCTCACCCGATTACGGTTAGTACGATTTACTATAGCACAATATAACTGTCAACATAGGGAAGGCTGAAGTCGATGCTCTGGGTGGCCAGCATGGAAAAGCTTTACTTACACTAATAACTTTGAGACCGCTTATGAAGTGACTCACCTTTATTGGGCCGTTGTTTTGACCAAAACCACTGATATACTATTTTTCGTACAGTGTTGAAAGCTAGAATGAAGCATGAATTTTTTTATAATGTCCGTTAATCACATTTTTTTTTTGGTGATTCGATTTTCTCTCTTAGATTGTTGAGAGCAGCGATAAAAGTCAGGAAGCTACTACCCTTCTATGTCAACAACTGGCAGCATGAATGGAGGAGTGTCGTGATCTTAGACTCAGGCTGGAAAACATAGAAGCCGTCACAACGCGGCTCCACGGTAACCAAATGGAAATGAAAGACCACTTTGGCAAAGTAAGGCTTTTGCAGTGTTGGAAAACAGTCTTTTTCCTTCCAAATTGTGTTTGCTTACAATCATGTGCTTCACAAAATATGAATATTTAGTCTTACTTTGTAGCAGAGTCGCCATTTATTTTCTGACATAGCTGAAACAATTTTTTGAGGCGTTTTGTTTGAATGGCAATTATCCTACAGTATGGTGTACAGAACCGTTTCCGAAAAATCGTTTTTTCTTCCAAGCATATTTGCTTAACATCCCTCAGGTGGAGTTTTTATGTTAAACTGTCTGGGGTGTAATGACCGGTTTCCAATTTTAATAATGGCGGGTCGTTTAACGTTGTCAGCTCATGCGTGTACTTCGCACATAGCCGGTCTTCTAATCTACATGTACGCTGGCTTCATTGTTGCAGCTCCTGGAGAAATTACAAGCTTCAGTGTCTGAAATTGAAGAACGCATGAACGAAAGTGAAACTAATTTAAACCGAGATAGGCTGCGTCTTGGCGCACTGGATGGACAACTTTCTGAGAACCACTGTAGCCTGGTAAGTCAAGCCATACTTCACAGTTTTTATTCTTTTTTTTTTTTTCGTTTGTTTTCTGACATAGCTGAAACAATTTTTTGGTGTTTTGTTTGAATGGCAATTATCCTTAATCCAGATCTCTGTGGTGTATAGGCCGGTTTCCAAAAAATCTTTTTTCTTCCAAGCATATTTGCTTAACATCCCTCCGATGGACGTGTAATGACCGGTTTCCAATTTGAATAATGGCGGGTCGTTTAAAGTTGTCAGTTCATGCATTTAGTTCGCACATATAGTCTTCTAATCTACACTGGATTCATTGTTGCAGCTCCTGGAGAAATTGCAAGCTTCAGTGTCTAAAATTGAAGAACGCATGAACGAAAGTGAAACTAATTTAGACCGAGAAGGGCGTCTTGGCAGACTGGAGGGACAACTTTCTGAGAACCACTGTAGCCTGGTAAGTCAAGCAATACTTCAGTTTTTATTTGGCATTCTTGCATTTATGGATACCAGAATATTGACCAATTCCCACTAATCGGCAGGCAACTTAAAATCGTTTAGCTTACATACACTGTAAAAAGATTGGAGCTAGGTTACTTCACTTGTACACTAACACATTTGGAACCCTAATCGAGGAGTGGAGACAGCAATAAAGAAATTATATAGGTGAAAGCAAACTAGCGAACGTTTATGAAAGGACAAATCTAATAATTGTTACATAAGATTACAGTAATATTTGTTAGAATTGACACCTTTGTTAATTTTTCTGTTCTCTTTGTTTCCCAGCTCGATTCCCCAGTTATACCGGCATGGGCTGACGAAACCCCAAGTAAGGTGACAGAGTCCTTACTACTTAGCTACTCCATATTCATTTATGTCTTAAAAAAGCGACCACATTGTGAGACAAACGAGAGTACTCAATTATTGTTCCATATTCATTGTAAATAAGTTTTCACAAAACATTTGTCGTCGAAAGAATAAATACAACAACAACCGTTCTGATCAACGTGTCACAAATATTTGCGTTACTTTGAAGTTTATGCACATTCACGAGAATAATTATTATTATTTCGAGCAGCTTCTTTTTCTGCCCTTGCAGCGTTAACCTTCCCATGATTACTAAAAGCGTTTTACCACACCCGCTAAAGTGGCCGGCGAAAGTGCAAGACTTATCACTTGATTGTCTCCTGTTGCTCGAGTTGTTCGAATGGCAAATAATGGTTGCATACGAAAAGTCAAAAGTCGTTCGAATCGCGAGCAATATTTTTGCTTTCTCCTGTGAATAACCAAAGGCGTTCTCATGGGTACTGGTTATTTTTTAACGACTGCTTGAGGAAAGTGAACGACTTCCAATTCCGTTTTCACGAGTCACTATTACTTAAGAACGACTCCTTAACTCATGAGAACGACTTTCCTTTCCGTTCTCACGGATACTTCACGGCTACCTCACGGCTTCACGCCTCTGAACGACTAGTCGTTAGGAACGTTTTTGCGTGAGAGGTCACACTTTGTCAAGAACACAAAATCCTTGGAACATTCACCAGATTTACATACGATACGCTACTCATTGAACCCAACTCGCGTAATAGTACCCTGATATTTTCTTGGTGACCAATCAAAGCTAATACAAGCCACGAGTTTTTTAAAGTTTTAGCTGCTTTTTTGAGACCAATGTACTAAAAAACAGTACCCGTGCTTTAAATTTAATGTTTGAAATATCTACATGCACATGTCTTTTAAAAGTCAGTGTTTAGAGGGGCACTCACACTAAATTTGCTGTTTACAGGTCAAAACTGGGTAAAAATCTAAAATAGTACTTTACCTCACACATACAACACATTCCTGACAACTTACTGACAAGATACACTGTATGAAATGTATTTATTGCAAAAAGAGCTACTTGTATTTAATCTTTGGCGACTTTCTTTGAAAACCATCTCCAAACTTTTTAAAAAAACTCTAGACTTTCAACTTTTAATCCATTTCCATCTTCTCCATCCATGGATGCAAATAACAAAGAATGGCTTCATTGCAACAAAACTGCACCATTACATTTTGGTCTTGTTTGATGCAAGGATGTATTTTAGTGTTTTGAAGTTTGACCCAAAATAGCATGACACTGCCCCTTTAAGAGGGGCTGAATTTTTTCGCACTTTCATAGAACATGAGAAATGCTATGATGATTATACATAGACTTTGTCTTCTAAATTCAGCTCACTTCTTTTACATTAAACAGTGTTTAACATCTAAAGAGATGCTGTGTTGTGTTGTTATTTAATCAATAAATGCCAAGAGAGTTTTCACCAAAGCGATCGTGACTTGACCGGGGAAGGATACATTTTTGACCAAAATATAAATTGGCGTCTTGATGATTTCCACAGTGACATCATCAAATTACAAAACGAAAATCGCGAGGTCTTCTGAATTTTTATCGACATGTACAGTAAATGAGGGTTGAAGATGGCCGCATGAATGGTTTTGAATTTGTTTTTTGTCGCGTGACAATGAGAATGATCCAAACATGTCCGCACCGCCCTATGTTGTTTTGACAATATTGTTGCTTTCGTTTTGCCACTCTATTCTTATGTTGTTGCTTTCTGTCCACTTACTGGTGGATATTTTAGCTGTTTGTGTCCACTTAAGAGAGATGTCCGCTTCTGAGACATTAAATTAATATGTAGTGTTTTAGAGGAAAAATCGCCGGGGCCGTGGTTTGGTGTCTGCATTCAGGAGGTGTCTGTTAGTGGAGGTTCAACTGTACAAGCATCTTCTATATGGAGCATCTGCAGGATAACAAATTTGCCAGCATGTAATTGGCCAGGTGCTACAAGAATGCCCCAATGTCAGAAAGATAGCAGATGATATCCTGGTCCATGGGTCCACAAAGGAAGAACACCTTAGTGAACACAGTGCTCTGTCCTCAAGAGAAAAATCTTACAGTCAACACAAACGAATGTTTATTTGTGGACACAGAGTTAGATTACTATGGGTTCCACATCTCTGCTCTAGGCATATCTCCTGATAAGGATTGTGTTCAAGATTTTAAGGACATGCAACCACCCTCAACTGCAACGGAAGCAAGAAGCTCTCTACGCTTGATCAACACTACGGCTCATTTTGTCCCAAATTCAGCCACTATGACTGAACCCATACACCCCCTTACACACAGGGACACACCCTGGTCATGAGGCACAGGTACACAAAAAGTATGTGCAACCTTGTTTCTAGTGACACTGTTCAAGCACACTTTGAGCCCTCCCTACCCACTCAAGTACGCCATGATGATTGCAAGATTGGGATCAGCCGCGCTCTTACTCAGAAACACCCTGATGGATCTATCAAACCTGTTGCCTTTCCCCAGTTGAACAGCGCTATAGCCAAACTGAATGAGAAACCTTATCAGTTGTTTGGGCATGTGAGAGATTCCACTTTTACATTCATGGTAGTCCGTTTGATCTAGTTGGCAACCACAAACCCCTTGAAGTCCTTCTCAAAGGACATGGTAACCTGGCCCCAAGAATTAAACATTGGTAATTAAGGCTTCAACGTTACCAACCCCGGATTGTCTTTGAGCCGGGCATCCAACACACCCAGAGATCCAGCTGAAGAATATATCAATTCTGTTATTGTGGAATCTCTTCCCTCCACTTTTACTCTTCAAAAACTTCTCCTTACTTCAGAGTCTGATGCAACCCTGAACATTGTCAAACATGCTTGGACACCAGAAACTGGGACACTGCCCAAGTACCCTACAAGGAACTAAGGGAAGAGATTTCCCTGAAGTGTGGCCTTCTGTTACAAAGTATCACGTTGCAATCCCTGAAGCACTTTGCCCTTGTGTTATTCACCAAAGTGAAACAGCATCTGCAACAAAGAGTTTGGTGGCCTGGCATTGACGCGCAGGTTTCATACGCAAGTGCCTTTGTTCTCAAATTTTTGGCCCGAGACCCCCCCCCCCCCCACACACACAGTACAACCCACATACAATGCGATGTGTGATGTTTGGGTCACAATTGGGTCACCTGATTGATTCATAAACTGAGGTGAGTACCGTACTGATTCAATTAAGCGCCCAGGGCACTTATTTAATTTTTGGACTTTCAGGGTGGGCGCTTATTCGAGGCTGGCCGCTTATTGAATTTTCAGTGAGCAAAAAGTTTATTTTGTAACAAAACATGACATGATATTAAAGCATACATTGTATAAAGTGTAACTGTTCATTGTTCAGTCTTCGCAAAGTCTCTTTAGCTATGATCCTTATTCTCAATCAGGAACATTCAGAGCGCAGACAAAGTTTGAGCGGG
The DNA here is from genome assembly GCF_036669925.1 of Montipora capricornis. Classification (NCBI taxonomy): domain Eukaryota; kingdom Metazoa; phylum Cnidaria; class Anthozoa; order Scleractinia; family Acroporidae; genus Montipora; species Montipora capricornis. Next base: position 13,466,672 of record NC_090891.1, on the reverse strand, counting down.
AGATTTTGCGGCTGAAAGAACTTTGCGCCCACATGGACATTTTAATTGAAACTTTGACAAATATTGCAATGTTGTCATATAATTTCAGACAATGAAACTAGAGATTGTAAGACATTAAAGAAATACCATAATAATCAATACCCATATTCCTCTTGTGCACTTTATTTATTAATTTATTATTATTATTTTTTTTTTTTTTGGGGGGGGGGGGGGTGGGTGCTCAAAAGTACTTTTTGGGGGGTGGGGTGGTGGGGGTAGGCACTTATTCGAGGTTGGGTGCTTAATCAAATAAATTGGATAGTTTAAGTATTGCATGTGTGGCTTTAATAACGTACGTGCTTGCACAGCTAAAGACACTTTCACAACCATAAAATGGTTCACACCACTTAAAAGACTGGATTACATTTTGGTAGACTTTGGTAAAAAGAACCTCATTGGGAGTTACTGAAATATTAATAGTATTTCAGGGTAAATTGAGGCTACAATTGGTCAGGATTATTTTGTTTGTCAGTGGTTCTGCATTTGACTTTAAACACAAATCTTTTGGTCCCTTGACAGGGATTAGGTTTCAAGTTATAATGTAACAGAACAGGAAATTTAAAATCAAAATAACATACCATCTTGAATGGCTTCCACCCAGTCTTTCCTATCATTTTCACTGTTTGCATTGACATACAGAACCAAATCATCATAAACAACCTACAGAATGGAAAACTGTGTTTTGTAATACCATGACTGTTATATGTTCTACATGTACATGTACCTGAGGTTTTGACCAGAATGTAATAAAAACAATTATCAATTATAATTGCATCTATCGAACTCAGACCTTAAAATCATACATTCTCCAATTTGCAGACAATACTTGCCATATTAAGTACTGTAGTTCTGTAAATGCAAGATTTAGTCTATTGCTTGTATCAACAACTCTGATCAGAAAATTGTACATGCCAAAGGTCAGGGATTAGTACCATGCACTGCCAAAACAACCCTAACCTTTATCTAATTCTATCCTTAGACCTAAAACAAGACTCTTGACCAGTACAAGAGGTGGCAATGAAATACTCACTAAACTGAATGTGAAACGTGTATTATTTCAAATACCAGAAAATTTCAAAAGTATGAAACCAACATGTGTACACAAGAGCTACGAAGGGAACTTTGCATATTTTTAGAAGGATTCCACTTGAACATACATTGTATTATTAGGATGTGCATGGCTCAAGTGAACCAAAATGTTTTAGAGAAGAAGGGCAACCTACATGACTGTATAGACGCACAAATAATAATAGTCAGTTTTTAGACCTGCAAAGGCTAGAATTTAAAAAAAGGGCTGCATGGCATTGTTTCAGTGCTTGTGCATTGATTGGATGCAAGTAAGTATACTAATTATGGAGCAAGTTGTGCTGAGCAGTTTTTCAATGGAAAGATAACGAAGATTATAACCCACCCATTTACTTTTCGCACAAGTTTATTGCCAAAACTTTATATGTCACATAAGTAGATACCGTATTTGTCCTGCAATAACTTCCATCGAAAAGTCAAACAAAGCCAGTGGAAAAAGGTAGCACAAGAGTTTCAACTTTTCATTCTCATTATTTTACACGGAAGGAAAACAAACTCATTTTGTAGAGCCATGGGATACTGACATTAAAGAGCTGGTGGCAAAGACAGCAACATGTGCTGTCAATTAATGTCTGAAGGTGAAAAAAGTTACGTATGAGTAGACTTTCAGATTCAGCCCTATACAAAATAACTGACTCATTTTATAAAATAGAGAATTAATACACTGCATTTACTAACTGTAAAATAAACCAACTGTTCTTGTCCAACAGTCCACCTTCAACATAAATCCTTCATGAGTTTCGCAGTTGTAACTTCTTTTTCAGCCCTCACAGTGACAATAATTAAAATGATTAATCCTTGGACATCCAAACCGGCTGAAACCAGCCAGACTTAGTATTTTACTCTGTCTAATGCCAGACGATTTTACTCGTGAATAGGGAACCCATGGGAGTCAATGGGTTAATGATTTTTTTTCCTGAGACAAAAACACTTTTTTTTCTAGTCAAGTTTTGAACAATGCGACAACAGCGCACAAACCAGATAAACCAGGTTTGCACGTTTCATTTCATATAACAGCTTGTCAAGATTTTGTCCAATCACAGTAGAAATAAAGTTAATTTAATCTGTCCAATAAAATGTACCTGTATTTGCTCGGGTCAATCACACATAATATTAGGGAGTTTAAGCAAACCACTAAGGCTGGTGCTACTACGGATGCCGTGACTGAAAAGGTCTGGGGAGAGTACGTCTCGGTGGTCTGCTAGATTTTAAGTTTAGCAAAGCAAAATACTAAGAAACATGGGCTAAGGAGTTTAAAATATCTTTCATTCAGTTTCTCACAGCCAAATGGCTTCGCTCAAAGGACGATGGCTGTTGTTCGCCTTGCTAGGAAGAACAGATTATTTCTGAGCAAAAGCGAATGCCATACGCTTTTTACAATAACAACAATTTGATGGATGAAATAAATAATTTCAGAGACAAATATCTCAAAGAATATCGAGTGAAGAACACAAATATATCAATACTCAAAGAAGCAAAATAGCCTCGTATAGTATCCATATATAAATTAAAACATCTTCACTAAATCCTCAAAGCAAACTGATAACCTCGTGCTGAACACATATATTTCACTTGAGTTACTTCGAATCATCTTGGCCAAAACTTATCGCAAATTCATGATACGGATTTACTATAGGCAACCTTGACACAATCTTTGACTTAAATTGACTTTAAAGGATATAGTATCCAATGCAATTCTTAAAATGCCTAGATGTCCTTTGAAAAGGGCCACAGAAGCAAAATAAACCCGACGTAGTAGACACTACGCCAAAACATCCCGACTTACATACATGGATGCAACCGACGTACATGTGCAGTGTCTCCTAATTTTGGGGAAAATTTACTTCCGCCATCCATATTAGCGCCAGCCGTAGCGATTTGCTTAAAGTCCCTATTTATTCACTACTACATCAAAAATAGCTTTATATGAGCAATTTTAACCCACTAAAAAATTAATGGGAGGGTTATACATGTACATGCAAAATAAATAAACCCCTTCCTGGTAATTGCATGTATCAGCTGATAATGTCCTTGGCTGAGAAAAATTCCCCTTTTGCTCTCAAAGCTTTCAGCACCATACATTATCAGCCGATATACCAGCCACAAGAAGGGGTTTATTTGAGGACCAAGGATGGCACACTGCAACATACATCTGTAGGGAGCATGATTACAGTGTACCAACAACAATAATAATTATTATTGTATATTGAATTTTGCTTATTATTGTTCTGCCCTCAAAAAAAGAATTGTTTTCAAACTAGTTTGAATTTATCAATAAATTAATATTCAAGAGCTCCTTTCTTGATTCTTGATCCTCGATGATTCTCAACCTTAAAAATTTGATTCTTGCGTCTCAAAATTCTCATGTCTCGACCACAGTGACACAAATATCGAGTTAAAAGTATGGGTAATCAAATGGTGACGCGTGACATTAGGGAATAATTTCACGTGCCTTTTGTCCAAATTCAAATAATTTCCCAAGCCTTTAGGTGAGGGAAATTACTTGATTTTGGACAAAACGCAAGTGAAATTATTCCCTAATTTCACGAGTATACCATTGGAGTAGCTGTTAATAACATGGCGACAAATTACTCCTTAATATTCAAACCTGGATGCCATTTTAGCACTATATGAAAAGTTGCCATGGCAACAATGTAATTTCACAAGTGAAATTATAAATTAACGCTGAAATCTCATGCCAAAATTAAGGAGTAATTTGTCACCCATGTTATTATAATAATAATAATAATACATAGATTTAGCCAAGCCTAAAAGCAGAGCTCCCTGGTTATTTATTCTGTCTGCCTGTAGGGTGACAATAAAAGGTTTAGAATTGTGCATGTTTTGATGTTTCCGGTTGCTGCTTAATTAAATCATTGCCTACATGTAACTAATGAATTCCAAGGTAAATTTTACGATAAAAACCTATATCGCATGAATCACGAAGCGATGAGTGCGGTAGCGGCTTTTCGAGTGGAAATGACTTTAGACTTCACCAGCTTGCCAATGAGTTTTTCTTGAAACGCATGAGTTTTAAAAGAAAACAAGCACACCCTTAGCCAGCAAATGGAAAAGGAAAAAACCCATTTCAGAGTCAATTACTGTCAATACCCTCAAATAGGAATCACGCTAAAATTAGAGACCATAAAAAAACTTTGTCAGTTCAAGGTTAAAAACAACAGTTTTACTGATGTACTTTATTCCACTTTATCTCTGAAAACGAGATCATTCCCACTTTGATATATTTCATAAAAACAGGCCAGGTTGGCTTGCAACTAGAATCGGCAAAATACGGGAATGCAACCAAGAAAGGACGAACTTCAAACAAGATCCACTCCAACACCAATTACCTTTAGGTGCTTTAAACAAACTTATGGGTTTGTAACATAAGGGCAAAATTTTGTTGTCACTGTCGAGGCACAACGAAAACCAGTTGAGCAAATGGATTAAAAAAGCACTTGTTTGGTCGCATGTTAGAACAAAACAAACAAACAAATATACTTTTCCTTTAAGTCCAAAAGGGTACAGATAATTGTTCTTTAATTCCAGTTGACAATAAAAATTTGAGTTTCATTCCTGAACAAAGGAAAAACCGATTAAACCACTTTCTAATAATACATGTATGCATTCACTTTAAATAACAAATCGGATTCTGTAAAAATAACAAACGGTTTTAGTGCCCAAGGAAAGAATTTGTGAAGTACATGTAGCTCCCTCCACAACGTATAAGCTACATGTATTACTGGTGTTCTGTTTTGTCATTGTCATTCTCTTTCACTCTCCTTTCGTTTCTGTTCTAGTCGTAGGTCCTCCAGGCATCATGTAACCTTATCAGAGCTTCTAAAGAGATGCCACTCAGCTTTAAGTTTATATCCCCCCAATGCTTCACTTGAATAACTGCATTTAGTATCACCCAACTAGTGGACTAATGCACATCCTGCATTTTGATTGGCTACGCTACTAGAGGACTATTACCGGTACTAATAGTCCTCGAGTAGCGAAATGTGTGACGCTTTCTTTCGTTTTAATCCCAAATAAACATTTCTTCCACTTGCATTTGCTAACTTTATTATTGCCTTTTCTGTCCAACTAGTTGGGTGATACTAAAACAATTAGACCCTTCGCCCTCAAGGGCTTCGCCTCATGGGCTATTGACCCTTTTGGGCTACGGGTCTAATTGTTAACTGGATTAAAAGCAGCGAACAATGCAGAAAAAACATTTTCCAACCCGTTTTCCACCTGAACACGAAAAGCATTGACTGTGTAAGAACAAACGTTGACGTAGTATGGCCGTGTAGACAAGGCGAGCCACAGAAAGCGTGCAAAAAATGAAGCTTTGTTTATGTTTAGGTGAGTTAACCTAGGTTGAGCCTGCAATCCAATCCAAAACCAGTACCTGGTCAGCAGTCAACTGACCTCGGTGAGCTCTAAGCTTGAGCCTGTGATATGCTCATGTGTTAGTGGTCAGTGAATACCTTGTTTTGACAGATGTCAATTGATCAACATGGATGTCCAATATCAAAGATGTATGCCGTAAACTAGCATGATACTGGTCGCATTGGCGTACATGGATAGGTGGAAGGACGGTCGATGATGTCATGGCCATGAAAGCAAAATTTGTCAATGGGTTACCATATTTTCTTAAATGCAGCGCTCCGTGCGTTCAAGCCAAATTTAAACATTGTTTACAACACTAGAATAGTATTATCATTAATTTGGTGTAGACATGTACACCCAGTAGTTCACAGATATTTTTGGCTCTGAGTTTTCTAGATGGCCTTAATTTTGTACACAGAGATGAAGCTTGTAAAAATAGTAAAAAACACTAATTATCAAAATGTTAATTTTCTTAATCTACCTTGAGGGCTCGGTTGTTCTAAAGTCTATTAACTTAATCCAGGATTAGCGTAATCTTTTGTTTCATGTGTTTAACTTTTTGGTGAAAGTTTCCTTTGCTTATTTTTGCTTTTCAACATTTGCTTCTTCTATAATTGTAAAGTTTTGCCGAATATCAGCGTTGAACAGCATTCAGGAGTAGAGAAATAAACTCCTTGGTAAAATTTTAATCTAGGATTAGCATTAATCGGTTTTTGAACAACCGGGCCCAGGATATTGCATTTCTAGCTTTCTGAATAATATTTTTATTATTGTTCACTCAATCTCGGTTATCAGATCATATACAGTATGACATAATCTGGAAACTGATAGTCAAGTGTTTGCATGAAAACCCAAATTTCCTAGGACACAACATCTGTTACGTTCAGAATTTGATGAAACTTTAATTAAACAAAAAAGATATTCCATTCGCGCTTGTTGGATGTGAGACTGGTTATAGCTAACTCAGCACTATGTGCCTTGTATTAAACTATTTATCATTTTATATCCAATGAACGCTCATGAAAGTACAGCTTAAATGCAAGTGTCCATGGTCACTATTACAATGCCTGTAGTTCACCGATTTTACTTACAGTTTCATTGAAAATGAATCAAGAACATTGGAAATGATGTAAGATTTCATAATTTTAAACAATGAACTATTCTTTATTAATTTTTGTCATACTATTGTATACTTTTGCCGAATATCAGCGTTGAACAGCATTTGGGAGTAGAGAACTATTCTTTATTAATTTTTGTCATACTATTGTATACTCTTGATAACCTGCTTTGAGCAAAATTAATGATGTTCCCTCATTATTTCTGAAGTTGCTAATGTTCACTACACAAGTATAACTATAATTTTATACACTGTACTTACTTGAAAGCAGTTTCTTTTATCTTGATTAAATGCTGTGTTGTCTACAAACTCAACAGCCTTCACTGAACTCAAAGAAATGCTGCCTTTACATTTTCCACGTTTCTGTAAGATAAAGAATGATTTGAATACAAATATGGCCCTGCTGGTCATCCCCCGGCCCCGTGCAGTCTGAATCATGCAAGGAAGTGCAGTGCTCAGTGAAATCCAATGGAAAGCATAGACATTGTACATAATTAAGGTACCTCTGGTAGCTGTTACAGTGTATTAATGGACCATGTCTACAATCAAATGTAATCAGCTGAGAGCCGGATTTGGATGAGGGAAGAAAACCATACTACAGTGTACCTATAGCTTATAAAAGCCTTTCATTCAGGTTGAGATCAACTAAAACTCAGCCTTCCAATAATCACTGACAATAGTGGGAGGTGTCGATGATGACCAGGTAGGTTGAATATTCAATCTTTTCTGATTTATTTTTAAATCCGATTTTTGAGGATAGATGTACAATCATGTATCACAATTTCTTCAAAAGCAGTCCTCAAGTTGTGTTTTAACTTTCAACAGAAGGGCTCTGGACAAAAACATCATCAAGAGGGACTTTTTTGGGTGTATTTTTTTTTATTTTACACATAAGAACGAGCCCTGAATTTTTTGCATGTGATTAAAACATACATGTAACACAATATTATTACTCTACAATTACATGTATTGTTCTTGGATGACAAAACAGCAGATTACACAATGGTTCCTGAATGGAATGTTGGGACAAGATGCTAACATTATTGTGGAAAATGATGCCAAGGAAAGACAGCCTTGCCTGTACACCAGGCATACGTTGAATCCACTATGAAAATGACTTTCCAATTTGTTTTGACATTTCCTTAAAATTCTAAAACTTTGCATAATGTCGTTCCGTTTCAATCAAGTTGCTCTCTGAGATGGTTTCCGACTGCCGATCGGAAACCATCTCAGAGATGATCTGGAACCGGACGACAGCACAAAGTTTGAAATTTTAAGGAAATGTCAAAAGAAAAATAATGACTTTACAATTTTTTTGAGATCTACTGGTTTTCTTACTAAAAGGTTCTATAAGGTTGTCAAAAGATGTATCTTCATTTTCAGTTTTCGTATTTCCCTTCACCATGAGAGTCAAGGAAAGTTTTCACTAACCAGGGCCAGATAGCTTTTTCCTTGCTTTAAACAACAGAGGGTTTGCAAGCAATAATTACTGGGAGTCTGGTGACATACATGTAGATTCTGTAGCCAGTTACCTTGCAGTGGTATACCCCACCCTCCTCTTCAAAGCAAGTCTACAGTAAGTATAATTATACCGTGCACTGGTGTCTCAGTTGGTTGAGCATTGGGCTGTCACTCGGGAGGTCGCGGTTTCGAACCCAGGCCAGATCAACACTGAGGATCTTAAAATAACTGAAGAGAAAGCACTGCCTTTGTAATTTGATCTGCAAATGGTTAGACAAGCCTTCTTTGATAAGGACTATAAACCGTAGGCCCTTTCTCACAAATATCTCTATGTTCGTAAGTTCCCTGTGGGACAATAAAGTACCCACACACTATTTGAGAAGAGTAGGGGATGAAGACCCTGGTGTTGTAGCTGTCCTATTCTCTCCAACAGAAGTGGCCAGCCAGCTTGGCAGTGATGTCTCTAAAAAGGAATGTGGTGTATTCATGAGGCCACCTACCGGTAAGTCAAAAAGGAAGTTTACCAAGCACTGGAATATGTAGATGTAGCACGACGTTTCTCTTATGAAAATCACACGTAAAGAAGAACTTATTACCGGTACCATCACCACAACTTCGCACTCCTAAAAGACTAGCTTTGAATTCGAAAGTATGGCCTATTGGATTGTCTTTGTCTTCAATGAAACGGAAAAAGGAAACACTGCTTGCTATGTCCAAATCCCCCTGACTTCCTCGCATTGCTTTGATAACGGTGATTGCATAAATTAATAACTATTGTGTCAATAACATTTTCTTCCTTATGTTTCAAATTCCTCTGTCTTCCCTATCATGTTTGAAGCCTTCTTGTGGTAATGCACACACAATGTCATCAAGATGTAAGAGTGAGTGAGCAAGTGAGTGTAAGTCAGTGGTGGCAAATAGGCACGCAGCGCGTGCATAAAATAATCATGAAAATAAAAAGAGCTGTTGGAAGCGTGGAGCTGTTAATGCGAGCAAAAAATCGCTTTAAATACAGTAACATTACTGTAATTTGCATCATACATGTATGTATAATTTTTTCTTGTTAATGGAGTCATGACTACTCCAAAACATCGAATATTAATAATAATAATGATAATAATAATAATAATTATATATTAACTAATAATAATTATAATTATAATAAGATTGGTCCAATAAAAGTGAACAAAGAGATTTTGCAAGGCAACTCCTTTTGTGTAAGACTGTTTACTCTTCCAATGAATCTCACTGCATGGTACTTGAGAAGTATAGATGAGTACAGGTTATCTCCTGCATCTAACCAGAAGATCACTCATTTATTGTTCGTAGATGACCTTACAACATACCACAAGTCTGAACAGAAGGCAGAAATTGTGTCAAGTAAACTGAGAGTAATGTTTAAGGATATTGCAGCTTAGAATGGGGAACAAACAAGAGTGCAGCAGTGCACATTAAGAGAGGTCAACTGAAATTACCATTGCAAACATGCCTGCCCATGACGATGACAATGTAGCGCTCATTGGTGACCATGATCACTAAAAATTTCTGGGTAAATTCCAAAACACCCAACACCTGGATGATAAAACCATCAAAGAGGCCGCTGTAGAATACATTGTGGGAAACAAATGTGGGTCATTTGGTCATCCCCCTTAACAATATTCCATGCAAGGTCAAAGCTACAAACACCTATGCACCGCCTGCATTGCAGTATTACACATGCACAACTGATTGACCAATTAATATCTTAAGAGATCTTGACAAGCTAACAAGAAAAATCATCAACGAGTGTCATGGCAAACATAAACATGAAACAACACAACTCCTGTATTTGACCCCTGGAGAGGGAGGAAAAGGACTAATCGAGATAGAAGCACTCTAAAAACACACAAAGATAAAAGTGGCCCACTAAATTAACACCTTGGACGATGAACTCATTAAGTTAGTTAAGTCTTCTCAGAAGAGAAAGGAAGATAGGAGTTTGAAATCAGTATTAATTTTAACGATTCTAAGATATAAAATTATATTGAAGAGCTACAACTTGACTCCCAATTTAATGATGGAGCCACACTCATCGAACAAGCCAATCAGGTAGTAACGGTTGATGGTAAAGAACCCAAAAACATTAAAGAAATACTACGTAAAGCCACCAAGTAGAAGAGAAAAACTGCAGTCATGGAACAGCACTGGGTTGGAAAATATGTAACTCAGCATTGGAAGGATCCAGAAATAGCGCTTGCATCATATCAAATATTCAAGGAATGGAGGAACATCCCAGATATATAGTCCTGTCAGTGGACACCTCCATTAGACAACAATTAATTAACACTAAGATGTATAGATTGTTTTCACGTGACGTCATCATTTTCTAAAATCCAAAACTAAAGAGCCACGAAAGTTTTTATCCTCATCAGGCATAAGAGGCGGTAAATTTGTACCCA
>NC_090891.1:13443654-13446154 GCF_036669925.1 Montipora capricornis | reverse complement strand
GTCACTTTGTTAAAAAGTGTGAAAACGACTTGTACAAAGTTTATCTAAGCAGCGCAATTAAGCCAGAGGATGCTTTATCCATTGATGTTAAGTACCACCGTACATGCTGGACAAAAAGAAACGGAGATTGCGGCAAACATCGAATTCCTAAATTTGATCAGAACCCTGCTCGAAAAGGGAAGAATACTGTCTCTCGATGAACCTCAGAAGGCATATATGGACATCTTACATTACCACAGCTGTGACTCGTTGCCTTCTGGAAAGTATTTAAGGGAGTTGATTGTCGCTAATATTGATGGCATTGAATCTGTACGGGCTTTTCAACGCAATGAGGCAGATCGGCTGGAAAAGTTGCCGCTATAGATTCCGCGGTTAACAATTCATCCGATAGTGATTTAAAGGCTATTTTCCACTGTTATAAGATTCTGCGCAAAGAAATCTTACAAACAGGCAGTTGGCAATTCGATGGAACATTAAACGCCACACCAGCGAGATGATCCTGACCAAGCTCTTGACTCTGATTCAGTGGACTCTCTTGAGGGTAGCCACCGAACTTCAAACCGAGAAGCGCACGGATGACGTAAACAAACACAAGCCGTTCTTCTTGCCCAGCAAATTATGTATGAGGTTAAAACAGACCAACAGGTGAAGCATGAACCCAAATCTGACACAGAGGACAAGCCATTCCGCCATCAGCGTGAATATTCATTACAGGTTGGAGTCGGTATACTGGTGCACCAACAGATATGAAGCAGATCTATAACTGACGTACTTCACAAGCTTGGTGTGTCCATTGACTATACCTGAATATTATGCATTGAAACACAGCTCGCTCAAGCAGTTTTAAGTCATTCAAATGGTCATGGCACCTATATACCCCCAGCATTAGCCAAAGCCCAATGTATCTACTTTGCTGTTGACAATTCGGATTTTTCAGAGGACATTCCTGACGGAAAAATACTCTGCATGCGACAGCAATGGTTGTCTTTCAGAGGAAAACAGACTACTCGCCTGAACTTTCATTAGATCATACTAAGCATCCAACATGTAAATCTCTGCCATCGAGCTCTATACCAAATGCAGAACTGCTGCCATGTCATGTTCCAAGTAATGCACAGCCAAAATGTCCTCAGTATGGCAGGCTGAACACGGCCCCATTGTCAGACGTCACCGATGCAGCGAGGCGAGATGATTTGGCATGGTCAGTAGGGCAATCAATGGCAAGATTACAATGCGACAATCCAAAGATCCCTCTGTGGGCAGCGTACAATTCTACAGTAAGTCCAGTGAAACTACCACTCACCATCGTTGCCATGATGCCTTTATTAGCAGCACCTGCCCATGAGTGGAGTACCATGTTAACTGTGTTGAAGAAAGCACTGAATATCACCACCGTGGTTCTAGGGGAGGGCCACAAGACTGTGATAAGCTTTGATCTTCAACTTCATGAAAAGGCCGTGAAGCTACAGATGCATACTGTGCCTGCATTAGATCACCTTGTTTTCCGGCTTGGCGAGATGTATACTGTTATGGCAGCATTGCGTGCTCTTGGGTCATCCATTGAAGACAGTGGCTTTGATGACGCGTGGGTAGAAGCTGGGATATATGGATCCACTACGAAGCAACAAATTCTTGAAGGGAATCATATGAAACGTGCCTTGACAGCACACAGTATGACGTACTCTGCTCTCTGTGACTTGCACGTTGAGGCATTTTTGAAGATGGAGAAAGAAGAGAGTGGCGCTAACTTTCAGAGTATGAGTCATGCTTCTTACACAATGAATGCATCCAGCCAGGAGGGCAAATACAGCGAGTTTGGTAAACACCATCAAGAGATCCTTAAAGCAATGGAGTCAGAGAAGTTTAAGGAGAAGATACACGACTTTGACCGGAAGATGGAGCCACAACGTCCCATGTTCAAGTTTGCAAGGGAATATATGGAGTTTGTAGCCTTTATACTGATGTTCCTTCGTGCAACTAGAGAAGGAAACTGGAAACTTCATCTTGAATCGTGAAAGGCCTTGTGCAAGTATTTCTTCGCGCATGATCAACTTAACTATGCACGAATGGTACCTCTCTACTTGGCACAAATGGAAGTCGTCGAATCGACTGATCCCGAAATACATGAAGAATTCATGAGTGGAAATTTCTGCGTCAACAAGAATGACATACCTTTTTGCGCCATAGGTCCAAAGCATGCAATTGAGCATGTAAACAAGACCATGAAGATCCAAGGTGGCCTCAAGGGTTAGACCCAGCAACCAGCCGCTATGGCAAGATGGTTTCTTAATGCTCCAGAATTGAGTCGCCTTGCTACTCAAGCAGAGGCCATAGTTGGATTACAAACTCACAGCTTCACGCATCACCATGATTTGCAGAGGCTGTTATTACCCATTACGAGGAGAATGTGAAGGAGCTGAAAGAGCTATTTAAAGAAAATGATCCATTTGTTAACAAGGAAAATGAACTGATCAATAGGCTGTTATGCTGTTATGGCTGT
>NC_090891.1:13421154-13431154 GCF_036669925.1 Montipora capricornis | reverse complement strand
CATACTTGGTGAAGGGAGGGGGCCAACGAAAGGGGAGGGCCCCTGCATAATACCACATAGGGGAATATCACCCTTTGACAAATTTGCGGCAACTGCAACAACCCTGGCATGGAAAGAAGCAGGGTCCTAAATAGGGGAAGAAAGGAAAAAATCCTGTGAAAACCAAACAAGGAAACAAGCAGGGAACTCACCCCTTCGTTGACTCCGAGCTCCGAACTAGGTCCGAAATTGAGACACAGAGCAGGTCCCCCCAAGGTCAACAAAGAAAGCCGATGTGGAAAAACGAGAAAGGGAACGAAAGAAACAAGGCTAATGAAAATAACAATTTATTTGAAATTAGAACACAAACTGTCTCAAAAGCCAGATCTAGGGACTAAAACGCCCGGCTCGTCCCCGACCACTTTGACATCTCACCGGGTTATTACAGCATGAACGGGCAACCTGCCCCCATTTAAAGCATCGAAAGCACTGAGTGCTTTGCTGAGGTAGGTAAGGAGAGGGTCTACGTGCAATGGATCCATAGCCAGAGGAGGGAGGAGGAGCCTTGTCCACGCCCTTCAAAATAGTAGTGGCTTCCCTGGCAACTTTAGCACAAACAAGATCCCCCAATAACCCAAGAAAAAGGCGCTGCAGCTGAAGGTAGTCCAAGGCATCCGTCCTGGCTCTGATCTCATCAAGAGCAGCCGCATACTTGTTCGCTTTCTTGTGGCTTTCGCTTCTTGCCAGACGAACCAGAGACTGTAGCAGATCAAGGGCCTCATATTTGTCGAACATCGCTGCAAGAGCTGACTCTGAACTTTCCTAAGTTCAGAGCTGCTACAACGACTTAATCTTGTCCTCAAGAATCTTAATACGGGCAGCGGCCTATGACAAAACAAACAGCCCAAACCAATATGACCTAAAATTCCAATTTACTTTTCATAAACAATATCCTGCAACACGTAATACCTTCCATAATGGTAAGGCAACAATAGATTGCCAGACCAGAGGTGCCCAACAACGCGTTGCCAGTACCAGTACCATACAGAAACAGTCACGCAACAGCACGTTGCCTCACCAGCTGTGTGCGCAAGAACAAGACATTGCTTTCACCAGTGGTATACGCAAAGCAGCCACGCAACAACACGTCACCTTTACCGATGGCATACACAAAAGAGTCACGCAACAACACGTTGCCTTAACCAGTGGTACCTGCGAAAACAGTCACGCAACAACGCGTTGCCTTCACCGGTGGAAAACGAAAAACAATCATGCAACGATATGTTGCCTTCACCAGTGGTACCCGCAAAAACAGTTACGCAATAACACGCTATCCTCATGAATGGAAAACACAAAGAAAACACGCAACAAGATGTTGCCTTCACCGATGGTACACGGAAAACAGTCACACAACACGTTGCCCTCACGGGTGGTACACGCAAACAGTCACACAACAACACGCCGCCTTCACCAGTGGCAAACGCAAAAACAGTCACGCAACAATACGTTGCCTTCACCGGTGGTATACACAAAATAGACGGGCAACAACACGTTGCCTTCACCAGTGGTACATGCAAAAAACAGTCACGCAACAATGCATTGCCTTCACCGGTGGTATACGCAAACAGTTTACCCAACGATATGTTGCCTTGACCAGCAGTCACGCAACAACAACATGTTGTCCTCGCCAGTGGAATTCGCGAAAACAGCGCCAAAACAACAGGTCGCCTTCACCAGTGGAATAAAATAACAGCCATGCAACAACACGTTGCCTTCACTGGTTGAATACCACAGTAACGTCCACGCAATTGCCTAAACCGGTGGTATGCAACAACAAATAGCCTAGACTAGCGGAAAACGCATGCAAAACGAACTAAACCAAAGTATTGTTTTATTTTATTTTTTATTATTATTTTTTTACGTAAATTCACCCACACCGGGAGACAAAGAAACACCCAAACAATGCTAGCCAAAAACAAAACGAGAAAGCCTAAATTACGGAAGCTGAAAAACGCAACAGAGGACCACAGAGGCATGCAAAAATACGAGGAAACAAAGCCTGAAAACAATATGGAGCATGAAAACAATAGCTTCAAAGGAGTATACAGGTTTACCGGAATAAACCCAAACAAAAGAACCGAGAAAGAAAATATAAATGAACTGGAGACAAAAGTAGACACTAAAGCTACAGGCAGCGGGTAAAACACGATAAAAAACATAAACCTGGCTAACGACCAACAATATTGCTAGGAAAATTACCTCTTCCACGGTTTCGAGAACCGGATCAACAGCAGGCGCTTCTTCTACAACTGGCGGTGGCTCAACGGCAGCGTGCTCCACGATTGGAGCAGCGACGGGAGTGGGTGGAGGGGGAAGACGATGTTCTGCCATCTATGCTGGTGGCGGTTGACTGTGCAAGGAATAGAAGCGAAAGCTGGCCGTCGTCCCGGAGTACAGTTAAAATGACCACGTTTCAGGCAGGGCGATAAAATATATACTCTAAGACCGCAAAGCATCAACACCGCAATAAGCATGCGTGGAAATGGGGGAATTCGAACGCATAATGAAAACTTCTGCCATGAGCTAATTAATTATGCACTGCCAGTTAGAATAGTCCTAATAATTTTCATTGAAATTTCAACCATTACAAACTTCTTGGCGGATACTTTTACCCATCCTCCTTCCAAACGTCTTCAAAAAATTTTGTCAACCAAAAAATTCAACAACTCTGCCATCATGGTAATGTTTGTATCTAGGCTTCAGATTTTTTCCCATTCCACGTGGAACCCTGCTTCTTCGTTAGCTGCTTGTTTGTTCAGCCTTGCATTCTGCGACTACTGAAAGACCAATTTGTGACATATCTGTTGATTTTGATTTTTCCAACAAGGCTTTGTCTTCAACAGCAGTTTTCAATTCTCTGAACTTTCTCTTACCTAGCATTTTTAACCAACCTTCTTCAACCACTGACTGCAACAAAGAAAGGACTGAAGGGAAAAAAACATGCCTTTAAAATTGCCATACTGCTTATAAGGTCCACTTGTTTTTCTTGCATGCTAATATCTTTACCTAACAATTTAAACCTTTGCTCGGACTCCCGAGGGACACGCTTTTTGTTGAATGTTTTTGAAGCCGTTCAAAAAGCTCGCAGCACGTGTTCTATGAGGTGTAAAAACACGAGGCATAAAACACTGCTGCTCGTTTTTTAAACATTACTTAAAATATCAAATAAGATGTCTCAGTCAAATTTCTTTCCTAGTTCTTTGCAAACTAATACGGAATGATTGCCGTACAGGTCCCTACTTCATTATGCATGCAGAATAAATTAATTATTCATTCGTGCTATTGTTTTGTAGAACAATACGTATACCCAAGAGAACCGAAGATATACATGGGTAATTTGTACTTACGGGATGAATAAAAACGGATCTCATTTTTTCTCTCCCTCCCTCTCTCTCTTCTTTCCCTTCATCGCCCACACCTTTACTCGTTTTTGTCTCAGCTTTCCTCTCTCTATCCCTTCGTCTTTTTCTTATTTCCAGATCCCGCTCGGCTTTTTCTGCCATTTTATCCCATGATATGTCACTCGCAGCTTGCCTTGAACTCCGACCCACTGTAAACCTCTGGATTACTAGTCCCTGTTCTTTACCACTGAGCTAACGTGTCAAGTTGCTAATTCACACCTTGAAAATGATATTTATTTTGAATTCTGGCTGACTATTTACATAACAATGATATGTAATTATATACACGTGCCGCGCCGAGCACCTACAATCGAACTTACACTTGTAGGTTACCGTTAAAAGATCCCTGTTTTACTACTCTTGAAACAACCCATCCCTTTAATAATGCTAACCGTACCCCTAATTACGACTAAAGGCACTGTTTAGGCTTAAGGTTAGTCCCTGTGATAGTTTTAGGTTTTCCAGTATTGCTGTGAACTGTGACCTGCTTTTCCTTCATGCCCCGTGCGTGCGGCACACTTACAAGTTCACTGCGTGGAAGAGTATACCACGCTTAAAGTATGATTGGTGCATCTTTCATGGGAAACTTTCATGCACGAGTTCATTGCAATTAAAATCGTTTCATATTTCCTTTCTTTTGAAGCAAACTTGTGTCTTCGTAATAATCAAGATGGCTACCGAAGTAAAAGGGTCACAGCAATGGAAGATTTGATCATTTGGATATTGTCCCTGCTTTATAGCCTTTCCAGAGTTGTGCATAGAGTGGTGCAAAGAAAACAATTTACTTTCGTCTTCCGTGTCCAAAACCTGTGTGAAAACGCAGTCAGTTGGCAAAGACAAAGTGCCGCATCGGGAGATGGATCTGTTTCGTGATGCTCAAGAAAAAACCGCAATGGATAGCCTTCAATCCGCCAGAACACATATTACTTTTCTGACCGTAAACTTTCCTTGAAAAAATATTAGCCCTAGCTACCTGTGGCCGGAAAGTTTACAACTGCCTACAAGACAAGGGCTAACATCATCTCACCGCAGTTAACCATCGCCTAAACTTCGTCGACCCAGACAAACGAGCCCACAGCAGGGCATTGAAAAGACATGATGGGGAAAGAAACGAAGTATTCCTTGTAGGGGAACATCCATGGATCTCTACCAAAGCTATTTACTTGGAAGTATCATTGAGCATATTGCCGATCTCTACAAAGAGCGATAAATCGCAAAATCCCTCTAAATGCGCCGTTCGTGATCCTAAATACATTGTACAGGAAAGGAAGAAAATATACACTTTGCAGTGTCTCGGCGAATTTTTAAGCCGTTGAGACAGGAAGAACAAATTTCACGATAAAAAGAGCAGGTAGCCATTAAATTTCTTATGACAGTACTTTTATTTGGTTTGTTTGTTATGTTTGCGAATCTGAACCCTATTACAACGATTGCTTAAAACTCCACTTCTTGCGCTTATTCTAAAACCGAAAAATGGGTAAAATTGCAGGAAAAACTGTTCGATTTTCCGTATTTCAGACAGAAGTTCGACTGACTTTTTCAAAGTCCATATAGACTTAGAAAAAAAACCTCTAAAAAGAAAGAACAAAGCGCCACAGTCCCAAAGGACGACTATTGTCATCGCTATTGTTTTCTTGAAACAAAGGAGTGTATGCATAATGAAGTAGGGACCTGTGCGGAAATCTTGCCAATAATACTTTTGTTCATCATTGTCATCAGCATTAGCATCAGCATATTTCCTTAAACAGGTCAGGTCATGTCAGGTCAAACTGCTACAAAACATCTTTTTCTGTTCTTTCTTTTATGCTCTCTTTCAAACTTAACATGCTACCTGAAAGGATAGTGGCTACATAATAAAACTTAATTATTTTGTGTCTGCAATTAAAATATAAATTTAACACATAATAATAAATACACTCACTCACTATCTTCTCAACTGCCGACTGAATGGCTCAGAGCCCAGTACAAAAAAATTATTTGCATGGTCATATGGTAAATCTGGGTCTGTACATTTACAAAAATTCAAGTTGAATCGTCTATGTAAGCGAGTGGTAAATCTTTTCCTGTGCAAAAATCCAAGTTGAATCGTTTGGGTAAGCGAATACGCCTTGAAAAGGAAACTGTACTGTTGCTGAATGTTGTCTCGACATATTGAGCGGAAGTAATCGGCAACCTTGCAAATGCTTTGAACATTTCACTGGAATGACCTTCAAACTACTGTGACTGCAGTTATAGATGTCTCACATCCTTATGCTTGTTCTTCTGCCCTCGATTTTAAACATTATGTAAGATTTAGCTTTTCCGAGATCCCAAGGAATATAATTTTTTTAGTAGATTTGGAATTGAGTTGAATACTTAAGCTCACACATAAGCAAAGTTTCATGTGCTACCTGTTTTCTCATGATGTATTTTTAAGCTCCAGCATCGTGAAAAACAGCCAGCATCATTAAGTTACTGGCTGTCGAGCGGAGAAGGAAGCATACAAGACAATAATTTTATAATTTAAGCTCGGATTAAGTTTCATAGCTAGCTAAAAACCCATTTCGCAAACGTGATAATGACGGTTTTTCTTCAGTGATATTGGAGATAACTGCTCGTATGGACGATATTTACTCGAACAAATAGTTTTGTACAAACTGACCTCACAAGTCCCTTCAAAATAGTTCAGAGTTTTCGGTGTAAGCACAAACACTCGCTCTTTCCAGTTCACTGAGCTGAGAACCTTCTTTTTTCCCTGAGCTCGCTTCCACATCACGGAGACCCTCAGTTCTCTTTCCTCTCCTTGATCGAAATACATATTGACTAACCTTTGATGATTATTTCAATTAAAGAAATTAAACCACAAAACAACGATGACGATAGCCATGTCCAATTCAATAAACAATGGTGGTTCGGTATATCACAGGTTTAAAAATCAACCGGAAGGAACACCATGGTCGCTTGTGCTGAAAAAGCCCAACCTCGTTCCCAGAGTCTTCTCGGCTTTTCAAAATGACAGCGGTTGTCGGGACGACCCTGTCGGGACCGGGACGACAGAGCGCAAAAACCGCTAGACATGCGCACTAGAATCACACTTGTGTTGCCGCCATTCTATTTTCAAAATGGCGGACGACAAATCAAAATCTACCACGTCTTGTCGAGGCTGTCACGCCGCTGGCGTTTCTCTGAGAAAACTTGCAAAAAGATGATCTGAATCTGCCATCATTCAACGATGCTTCAGAGCCGTCAGGGAAGAGATCGGACCAAAACCAGTACGCCTAAAGCAATAGAGTTTTTGACGAGCTTCGAAGCTTCATTTGACGTTCGTTGTTTAGAGTTTTGCGTTTCTTAAGGTGGTCGGTTACTCTTTAAGCTCAGAACAGAGATATGTTGGAGGTAAATTATTTTCGCGAAACATATCAAATATGACTTTTTTTTCGTTGATATGAAAATTTTTAAGAGGTCTTTAAAGGTGGAATTCCGATTTCATACACCAAGACAGACTTTTTCAAATCGAAGTTTGAAGAGAAGCAGGTTTTTTTACCGGTAGTGTTCGTCTTCACTGTTGTAACTGGTTTTACACAGAAAAGCGAAGTCCAGTGCCTTATACTTTCACGCCACTCGATATAGTTTGTGAGGTTTTGGGGTCGTAGGTTGTCCTGAAATGCATATAGCGTACATGTATGTTTTTAACTTCGAGTTAATATCTTGTCAACATTGTTCATACAATGTAAGTTTTCTCGCTTTATAAGCCAAGGCGACAGAGCGGCTGCCTGTTATATTAAACAGCGGCAAATATTGACAACAAACCCTGTTATTTTCTTCCCTTTAACAACGTTCATTGCTATGTTTTGTGTAACTAAAAATAAAATATGTCAACTGTCACATCTGACTACCGGGGGATTGTGTGCTTTTTCAACTTTATGGGACTCTTTGCAAAGGGCGAGTTAAGTTTATTCAACAAAGTAAGCTGCTTTTTCCGTTTAGAGACTGAAAATGTCAGCAAAGGTGCTCTAGTTCAATGTGCAAAGCGATTTTTTTGGTTTTCGATGCCAGCAAAACAGTTCACCACACTAGAAAATTTTTATTCACTTGCTACTGGCTCACAAAGACTACAGAATTTGCCACATGGATGAATACATTTCACCAATGAAGGTGAGTGATGCAATAACATTACAATAGTTGCAATAATAATCTCCCCTGAATTGAATTTCCCCTACCCCTCAATATAGATTCTATTCCCCCTTCTTTGTCAGTGCCAAAAATCTTCCAAGAGAACTGAAGCACTAAGTTACACAGAATTAGTCAGACAGGTAGAAAACCCTCAAGAATCAAAAGCAGGAGCTGGATATCAAGCAGAGAAAAATCGATAACGAAAACAAAAACTTTCACAAAAAAACATGAAGTTAAGTATTTGGGTTTAGCTCATTACGACAATGACATGCCAATGCCTTTGCAGTACTAACCCCCCCCCCCCCCCCCCACTAAACATGTTTCATTTCATATTATGATTTACATGCACAGAACAAACTGCATTGAACACGATGCACAACCCCATGAATTTCT
The DNA here is from genome assembly GCF_036669925.1 of Montipora capricornis. NCBI lineage: Eukaryota > Metazoa > Cnidaria > Anthozoa > Scleractinia > Acroporidae > Montipora > Montipora capricornis. The sequence continues at coordinate 13,423,169 of NC_090891.1, read as the reverse complement.
CAAATTGCTTTTGGCCTATTATAAGACCTGTGAGTCAAACCACACCAAAAAGTTAGCTCACTATAATAAGGTAAAACAGATATCATTTTCATAATGGTTATGCTTTACAATGTAGCTGTGTCACCAAACACCCAAGGTCAATAATTTTGCTATTATCCCAACAGTAAACTCTTAATGACTGGTCCCGAGGGAAACAGTTCATTTTGTTTCCCTAAAAATTTCAATGTTCCCCTGAGGCGCAGACGAGGGAAACAAAATGAACTGTTTCCTGAGAGACCATTCATTAAGTGATTTGTTATATAGCACAAATAGGATCAAAACGTGCAATGGGAACAGCAACGGTGGTTGTCGGTCAATATTTGCGGGCAACAGTGCACTGTTACCCTCTGAGGTCATAGATTTTGCACTGTTGCCTGCTCAGAGACTTTTGAACGACAAAAGTGTTTTTGTTAGATGTCATGTGACCTTGAAGTAACCAATAAGAGCATGCGCTGCTGGGGGCAAAAACAGTTATATAACAAAAATAATTATTATTCAACATAACACTTTTGCTGGAAAAACAAGATCAGCAACACAAATCAAATGTTGAATTGAGAGAAGAAAATGTCATGCTTCACAAAAAAGGACAAAGTTATAGAGACAACACAGTTTTCAAGAAAAATATTGGACTGACATAAAAATTAATACCATGCACATGTAACCCTGTGAAAAAGCACCCCAAATGCCTAAATTTCCAATATGGGTTTTAGAACAAACTTTTCCTTATCACGGACTAAATTCTTATGGTCGTTAATTTTCTTTCTAGTGCAAATAATATTGAACAAAACAAAATAGTGTATTGTAATAATCAACTGATGCATGTTTAGTATTTTTTCCTTTCATTTTCCCGAATTTGTTCTCCACCTATATATATCTGTTTGGGTCAAGTTAGCAGAAAGTTGGGGAATCCACTCAAAAGAGACACTTGTAATACCACTGGCAGTACTAAATCCTAACATTACTCAACAACAATGACAATATTATTTGTGTTCCTTTAATATATGTTTTACAACTAAAGGAGACACTGCATTTAGCTCTCTTGTGCACCATACAATTTCACAAGTCACTAGTCAACCACTAAACAAAAGGAGGAAAGAACTTATATGATCCACACAAAATGGGAAATTTTGGTGGTGAACATTCTCCAGACCTGTTTGAGAATATCTTCCAAGCCACAATGTATTTACAATAATGAAAAGGGTTTTCCGTGAACCAAGAAAGCTAATCTGCAGAGAGTAAAAGTAGGTTGCTGTACTACTGCACAACTTCAGTTTCTTCATAAATCAGGTATGGCTACCATTTCCTACAAACAAAAACAATGATAAAACCATTACACAGAAAGTGAATAATGACACAGTAAGCACAAGGGAAAAGATAATACCTTACATTATGAAATTTTGAACCACGGATACTGTGTTTTTCGCTTTCTGATTGGTTCACTCACTCAGTTAACAGCTCTTATACAGTATGACATAATATGGAAACTGATTGCGCCAAGTGTTACCACGCTGGAAACTGATTGCCTTTAAATATGTCCAAGTGTTAAGAATCAAATGAAAATTTAATAAAACAATAATCAATGGATATGATTGAGTTGTTGATCTCATATCAACATGCACTCATGGAATTATAATATTATTGTTCATTATTGTCTTGTGCTATAGGAATTATATGCTTATTAGTGTAATTACTGAAAGTTCTCTGCACTGATTGCTTGTCATTGAGATGATTATTATTACGTGATAATCACCGAAGCGGTTTTTTCAAAATAGCCACAAGCTGTTTTGTTCAGGTGACAGACGAATAAATTAATTGTTTTAAAGAAAATGTGTATTATTCAAATAATCAACTATGTAATAGGCGATTTGCATGATGGCATCATTTACTAAGAAATTGAGTTGCTTCTATTGTCAGGTAAATTTAAATTATTGTTTCCGATATTCCCTCAGACTTTATGAATGTTGGTGAACAAAAAC
>NC_090891.1:13381154-13391154 GCF_036669925.1 Montipora capricornis | reverse complement strand
GATCATGCTTCTGCCGCTATAATTGAGAGATTTAGAGAACAACAAGCGTAGTTTCGTAAAATATAATGACCTCCTAAATTTCTATTTTACCAAATCAGGACCAAAAGTAATTTTATGCGAATGCTTTAAACTCCCGGGGGGGGGGGGGGGGTACTCCCTTATAAGGCCTTAATGGGGACGTGCGGCCAGCCAGGGTATGTTTTTCGGGATTTTTGTCTTGAACAGGGAATCGAATTTATCATTTTTGTCTTAATCAGGATAACGATTTATCAATTTTTGTCTTAAACTGGGTTAAATGTCTTAAACAGGGTATCAAAAATTGGAATTCTGTCTTAAAATGGGTAGGAAAATTAGCGATATTTGTCTTAAACAGGGTCAGGGTATGAGGGGCCGCGCCGTACGTCCCCACCCAGGGATACGTCGAGTACCCCCCCCGGGTTTAAACTCGATCTTAAACACGCCAACGGTGCTGCTACTGTCCCACTGCTGGGACTCCATTCATAAAACTTTATTTCATACCTAATATAAGGGCCTTATATTTATTCCTAAACTTGAGAAAGTGTTTGAGGATAGCGAAATCGACTCTCATAGAGTATAGCTTAGCTTTTACTAATTTGTAACGATTTCAACTGAAGCGTATGAAATCAGTAATTGCGCAAACACTGAAAATCACGGTGTAAATTAAAGAAGTTGCAATTGATCCGCTCGAGTTATTCATTTGCCGTTTGTGTGAATAGCGAAAATCACTGAAATCGGGATACAAGTAAAACAAGAGGTTTTTTCGCAGGTTTTTTATCACAAGCCTGGGCAAGCCAAAATAGTGATAGATAATGAACAAAACGCATCCCGGCTTCATTACAAGCAATTCACGAAAAATAAACCAAGCATTGGTTACATGAACTGTAAACAATACATGCATGACACTAGTATCTTCATCAAATTGTTCGAAGACAAGTAGAGTAATCGTCGAAGAACCTTTCAAATTGAAATAAAACCATTTCATGCCAAAGAGGCTGACAAACAGCCCCAGATGTATTTAAGAACACAAATCTCGTAACGACGAGTGCACAATAACACAAGGCCTTAACCACACGTCTGGACAAGCTAAGGCTTATGAGCACGCAGTGTTTGATCCAAGAGGCGAAATATCCCACAAGAATTTCTTAAAAATGGTTCTGAATTATAATTAAGTAAGAAATGGAAAACATTCGAGACCAGAGTAGCTCAAACGAATTTATTTGCAGAACGGTTCAGTTATTATTATTAAGTCAGTAAACGTACACCAACAAATACTTAAACATTTTACTGAATTAACAGAAAACGCTTATCACAATGTGATATTTGCGAAAAATAGTTCTCTTTAAACAAACGAACCACACAATACATAATCCTAGCAGTGATTACCTTAATCCAAAAAACGATCTATGTTAAAAGCATTCTTGATAGAAGTGAGCATTGCCTTCGCGTCCAGGTTTTACAATATTTCCCAGCTTGGCTGTTTTGGCTGTTAACAGTCCCGTTAGTACATTTCGAGTGGGATTGGTTACTGAGGCACTTTTGCTCCGAGCAACTCCGAGTTGCTGCGAGCAAATATGAGTACCGGTAAGTCCCTGTAGAGGAAGCAACTTGTAACGACAGAGTTGCTCCCAGCAACTCCGAACAAGTCCGAGCAGCTCCGAGTAAATATGAGTAGGTGCCTGCCACGAGGGGGGAGCAACTACCAACGACAGAGTTGCTCCGATGAACTCCCAGCAGCTCTGAGCAGCTCCGAGTAAATATGAATAGGTCCCTGTAGGGGGAGCAACTGGCAACGACCAACTCCGAACAACTCCAAGCAACTCCGAGCAACCTCCGAGTAGCTCCAAGCAAATATGAGTAGGTTCCTGTAGCGGAAACAACTAGCAACGACAGAGTTGCTCCGACCAACTCCGAGGAACTCTGAACAACTCCTAGCACCCGTTGAGTAGCGTCGAGCCTTGCAGGTCCTCTTGATCCCAGTGCGTCAGTGCCAGTGGAAGTAATGTTAATGTGATTAAGTGTACCAACTTTCGCAATACTTTCTCTTCCTTGCTTCATAAGAAAAGTCGTTATCTTCAGTCAATTCCGTGTCTTTAGGAAAATGTTCTAGGTCAAACAGACTGTTCAGCAGGTACTTCCGCTTACTTATAGCAGCTTCTACAGCCTCTGTATAATCCATGTCATCGTCGTCCTTAAAACTACGTATTGTTTGCATAACCTTCTTGTGCACTGGATCAGTTTTGAGGTCGTGGTACCACCTTACATATTGCAAATATAAGTGCCGTAGCTTTTTGCGGTAAACAGGAAACAAGTCCGAGCAGCTCCGAATAAATATGAGTAGGTGCCTGCCACGAGGGGGGAGCAACTACCAACGACAGAGTTGCTCCGATGAACTCCCAGCAGCTCTGAGCAGCTCCGAGTAAATATGAATAGGTCCCTGTAGGGGGAGCAACTGGCAACGACAAAGTTGCTCCGAGGGACTCCGAACAACTCCAAGCAACTCCGAGCAACCTCCGAGTAGCATCCAAGAAGCATCGAACCAATACATGCGTCCAGGGTTGTTTACAGTTTTGCTCTGTTTCAAAGAGTAAGGGTTATCGCAGTAACACGGTATCTTTAGCCATTTGGAGTGCTCTTTGCCGATGTTTATTACAAGGTGTTCGTACCGTTGTTGGTCTACCGCTTGTAAGTAATTGAGTACTTCTTTGTGATTCGCAATAAAGGGGCACGGGTACTCAGGGCATTTCACATATTTAAGTCCGTTGTCTGACATCCCATGCTCCAACAATTCACAAACAACCTTGAAAAGAGCATTTCGCATGAACTTCCGCCGGCGATCTGCCCCATGAGCTAATCGACGGTGGCGAGTTCCTTTAGCTGCCACAACTCCCCCTCTTGGTAGGTCTGCTCTGCGACCTGCACAGTGCCTGGGATTTCATTTTTCTCCTCCTCTTTCGTATCTACCGCGGGAGGCAAAACTTCAAGTGTCATAGCATCAAAGGCTTCACACAGTGATTCAACTTCTTTCTTATCAACCTTGCATAGTTTCTTCTTGTTGGTGGGAGGTTTTGAAGGCCGAGTGGGCTTTCGAGTAGGTGCAAATTGATGAAGAACCTCAGACATGTTATCTCATGAAAATCAAGGAGCAAGACTTGCACATTTTATGACAAAATGTCTACTTTCCCTCAAGGGATGATGGGCCTATGAAGTCGTTGGGAACCAATCACCAAATAGTATATTTTTTTGGTTTGATTGGCTGTCGATGTTGCAAAACCGGTGTCGTACGTGAGCTGTATCTCGTTATTTCCAAAACCGGTTTTACCATACCCAGAAACGTTCGGGAATAATAGCCCTCTTGATTTAACTTCAGAGGCTTCTCATTGGCCGTTTATGATGTCACCTCTACCTCATTGGCTCCGGGGCCAATCCATTGTTCTTGTCGCTATATATTGGTAATATCACAACAAAAGCTCAGAACACACCTCTCCTAATTTCTCAAGAAACACTAATTTTCAGCCCTTACTTTGAATGATGCATTCTTGTCAATTCTGTCAGAGAGCATTTAGGCGCAAGTTCAACAGAGATCGACACGAGACAGTGAGTTGCCCAAAACGATTTGATGACGAAGAAACAATGGACAGCTTTTCAGATGAGGAAGGGCGTTTAGGACGAAGAGCTGAAAAATATTACGAGGACGATGACCAAGAGGATAACTTAAATGAAGATGGAGATGAAGCCGAGGACGACGAGGTTGGTGATGATGACAATGAGGATGATGACCAGGACGAAGACGATGGTGGGGAAGAAACTGATGATGGCGATACAGAGAGTGGCACAGAAAATGAGAAAGTTGATCCATGGTATAAACTACGAGAAGAAATTATCAGTGACCTAAACTCAGCTTGGGAAGGACAGGTGCAAGAAAATTTACGTCAGGGTTTGCCAAAGGATGATGCTCAGGTTCAAGCTGCTAACCATCTGCTTCCTGTTTACCGCGAAAAGCTACGGCACTTATATTTGCAATATGTAAGGTGGTACCACGACCTCAAAACTGATCCAGTGCACAAGAAGGTTATGCAAACAATACGTAGTTTTAAGGACGACGATGACATGGATTATACAGAGGCTGTAGAAGCTGCTATAAGTAAGCGGAAGTACCTGCTGAACAGTCTGTTTGACCCAGAACATTTTCCTAAAGACACGGAATTGACTGAAGATAACGACTTTTCTTATGAAGCAAGGAAGAGAAAGTATTGCGAAAGTTGGTACACTTAATCACATTAACATTACTTCCACTGGCACTGACGCACTGGGATCAAGAGGACCTGCAAGGCTCGACGCTACTCAACGGGTGCTAGGAGTTGTTCAGAGTTCCTCGGAGTTGGTCGGAGCAACTCTGTCGTTGCTAGTTGTTTCCGCTACAGGAACCTACTCATATTTGCTTGGAGCTACTCGGAGGTTGCTCGGAGTTGCTTGGAGTTGTTCGGAGTTGGTCGTTGCCAGTTGCTCCCCCTACAGGGACCTATTCATATTTACTCGGAGCTGCTCAGAGCTGCTGGGAGTTCATCGGAGCAACTCTGTCGTTGGTAGTTGCTCCCCCCTCGTGGCAGGCACCTACTCATATTTACTCGGAGCTGCTCGGACTTGTTCGGAGTTGCTGGGAGCAACTCTGTCGTTACAAGTTGCTTCCTCTACAGGGACTTACCGGTACTCATATTTGCTCGCAGCAACTCGGAGTTGCTCGGAGCAAAAGTGCCTCAGTAACCAATCCCACTCGAAATGTACTAACGGGACTGTTAACAGCCAAAACAGCCAAGCTGGGAAATATTGTAAAACCTGGACGCGAAGGCAATGCTCACTTCTATCAAGAATGCTTTTAACATAGATCGTTTTTTGGATTAAGGTAATCACTGCTAGGATTATGTATTGTGTGGTTCGTTTGTTTAAAGAGAACTATTTTTCGCAAATATCACATTGTGATAAGCGTTTTCTGTTAATTCAGTAAAATGTTTAAGTATTTGTTGGTGTACGTTTACTGACTTAATAATAATAACTGAACCGTTCTGCAAATAAATTCGTTTGAGCTACTCTGGTCTCGAATGTTTTCCATTTCTTACTTAATTATAATTCAGAACCATTTTTAAGAAATTCTTGTGGGATATTTCGCCTCTTGGATCAAACACTGCGTGCTCATAAGCCTTAGCTTGTCCAGACGTGTGGTTAAGGCCTTGTGTTATTGTGCACTCGTCGTTACGAGATTTGTGTTCTTAAATACATCTGGGGCTGTTTGTTAGCCTCTTTGGCATGAAATGGTTTTATTTCAATTTGAAAGGTTCTTCGACGATTACTCTACTTGTCTTCGAACAATTTGATGAAGATACTAGTGTCATGCATGTATTGTTTACAGTTCATGTAACCAATGCTTGGTTTATTTTTCGTGAATTGCTTGTAATGAAGCCGGGATGCGTTTTGTTCATTATCTATCACTATTTTGGCTTGCCCAGGCTTGTGATAAAAAACCTGTGAAAAAACCTCTTGTTTTACTTGTATCCCGATTTCAGTGATTTTCGCTATTCACACAAACGGCAAATGAATAACTCGAGCGGATCAATTGCAACTTCTTTAATTTACACCGTGATTTTCAGTGTTTGCGCAATTACTGATTTCATACGCTTCAGTTGAAATCGTTACAAATTAGTAAAAGCTAAGCTTTTTAAGAGTGAGAAGAAAAATTTGACATAGACGTGGAGTTTCCCACATTTCTAGGAAAACTTGTGGATAGAACCGAGACAATATATTATTTGAGACATTTGACACAGAAGCTGCAGAAACGCAGGCCGAGGTTCTTGATCAAACAATTAGCCTGCTTTGGTCGATGAAAGAGTGTTGCAACACTAGACACGAGGGACAAGGAAAATCTCGATTCCATCGCTGGGGCCTTAGTAGATGTGCTTCGTCGCCGGACTATCACTCCGTCTATCGCAGCTCATCTCAAGGCATCATTTTCGGGATCTAGCTTCTCCAACCTTTGTCTGACTCTTCGACGCCGGCTATTATGTTTCATTTAGACGCACTTCCATGATTGTTTATGTAATCTTGAATGATCCGGTCGAGTCGTTCATCAGGTACGTCGTTCAAAGCCCCTCATATCCTATAAACCATACTCTGCTACTCATCTGTTAACTGCCCATCTCGAAACTCAGAGTGAATTCCCAGTGAATTCTTCAAGTGAATTCCCAGTCCTCGCAGTTCTTCTGGCATCTCAACGGGAATTTTGAGAGAAGGTCTTCAGGGATTTTTTCCTTTATCCCTATCTATCGTACCTGAATCCGCAGCCATAGTAGACGGAGTGATAGTCCGGCGACGAAGCACATTAAGCACATCTACTAAGGCCCCATCGATGGAATCGAGATTTTCCTTGTCCCTTGTGTCTAGGGTTGCAACACTCTTTCATCGACCTAAGCAGGCTAATTGTTTGATCAAGAACTTCGGCCTGCGTTTCTGCAGCTTCTGTGTCAAATGTCTCAAATAATATATTGTCTCGGTTCTATCCACAAGTTCTCCTAGAAATCTGGGAAACTCAACTTCTATGTCAAATTTTTCTTCTCACTCTGCTGCCATCTTTTGTTCTATACATTGCACAGTTTACTCTGGTTCTATATGGCCGCGCTCGTCCCAGGAAGATTGAACATATATTTTCGGATTGCATATAAATTTAAGGATTGCATTGAATCAATATTCGTGGTATTACATTACATATAAAATTTAAGGATTGGATTGAATCAATATTTGTGGTATTGCATTACATATAAAATTTAAGGATTGGATTGAATCAATATTTGCGATATTGCATTGCATATAAAATTTAAGCATTGGATTGCATTGAATGGCTTTTATTGCTTTAAATGAAACCTTTATTGAAAGGATCAAACATATATATCTAAGATTAAATTTTGCTACGAACGGCTTGCCATACTCGACCCTGCGTTTTGGCTACTGCCTTCGCTGATAGCTTCTTTCTTCTCTTATAATTTACTCACGCAAGTTTTCGCTTCACTTTTCTTTTAACAAGACGCCAATTAGGCGTTCACGTGGGATGCATTGATCAAAGCAAGCAACAGCGACTGTAAATACAAAATTCTAGAGTCTGAAACTTTGAGTCCCTCCCAGTGGTTGTGGGGAACAAGAGAACATAGCCAGTTTGAAATGGGGAACAGGGGAACGATGACAAAATACACAATGTTGTTTGCACGCGGGTTTCTGAGCCCATTTGGCAAAACAACATTGTGGAAGGGCAAGTTAGGTATTGCAAAGTGTCTCAACAATTTTGTCCAAGGCTATAATTATGATTGATGTTACGGGTGTTGTATCAGCTGAAACCTCTTCTTTCATTCTAAAGGTTCAGACCAGTTGTAAGTCAGTGTACAGTATGACCTGTCGTACAAATGAATGAGTTGGAGAGGGTGTTGTTAAAACTATAGCTGGTGTGGGAAAATGGAAAACGATAAAAGCACAAAAAGTAGAATGAATGCAAATGGCCTATTGGGGTACGAGACTTGAAGTTCTTGAAATTACAGCCAAACAATGGAAGAATTTGATTTAACTAGAGCTGATATATGCGTTTATCAAGGGAAAGATAAGTAGAGTAGCATAAAGAAACACTTTAATTCAAGGGAGAAAATTTTCCGAAAATTTTTTTTGGATTTTAAGTAAAGATTAAGGTCACACCTGTCGATCGAAAAAAAAGTATGTAAAAAGATCAAATATTTCAGTACTTTTTCACGGGAAGTAGAAGTTCATTTTGATTGACAGCATATGTAGACTATCTGCGCGCCTTTCATGGGAAACATCAAATAATTGTCTTCGCACGCAAACGTTTGCGGTATTTGTACATAAAAGCATCATACTTTACTTTTTGTGGCATTAAATCGTATTTTAAGAAAGTATTTAAGCAATGAAAACCCACAAGCCACATGAATATCCGAGGTCTGGCGCTGGCAATAGGAAAACGAGAACATAGCGGAAGGATCACAGAAACATATGAATGATGCGAAGCAGGGAAGGTTAGCAGAATTAAGACAAAGAATCATATTGACAGAAATAGCCTTCAGACTCCTTTGACGAAGCATATCGGGAATAAATTATCGTATAATGGAATTTTATATCAAAAACCATGAAAATGTTTAACTTAGGTAGTAACTTCAGAAAATGGTTTTCTGTTCTTTACAATGGTTTACAAAGTTCTGCCACGAATGGTGGTCATATGACCAACTATTTTGAAATATCAAGAGGGGTACGACAGGGATGCCCATTTAGCCCTTCCCTTTTTATTCTTACGGTCGAGCTTTTTTGTCCTTGAAGATCCGACAGAGCCCGAACTGTAGGGGAATAATATATTAGTCCTGTATTTTAACTCTTGGAAATATTGCAAAAGTTCTCGATAAAAATTGGGTAGACATTTGATCATGGTTTCAGTATCATAGCGGAACTCCGCGCCATAGTTAAGAAAATATGGTAACCCATCGATGCGAGAAATTTTGGCTTTATAGCCATGACGTCATCGACCGTCCGTACGTACATACGTAGGTACGTATACGTACGTACGTACGTCCGTACGTCCACCACTCCATGTATGCCAAAGTGACCAGTATCATGCTAGTTTACAGCATACATCTTTTACATCTTTGATGTTGGACTTCCTTGTTTTGATCAATGCACACCTTTTATCCGCTGACCAGTATCACGTGACCATATCGCGGGCTCAAGCATAAAGTTCACCGAGGTAAGCTGTTTTTTTGGCATTGGACCGCTGATCAGGTACTGGTTTTCGACTGGATTGCAGGTTCAACCCAGGTTAACTCACCTAAACAAAAGCGAGGCTTCATTTTTCGCGCGCTTTCTGTGGCTCGACGCGGCTACACAGCCATACTACGTCAACTATAGTTTTTACACAGTCAACGCTTTTTGTGTTCAGGTGGAAAAAGGTTTGGAAAATGTTTTCTTTCTGCAATTTTCGCTGGTTTCAATCCAGTTTGACATATCATGATAGCTGTGGTCCACACTGGCGGCTACGCAGTTATTCAAGTCAAGCATCCGAGGGATATAAACTTAAAGCTGAGTGTTTATTTTTAGTTTGCTTAGAGCTGCTTTTTTCTCTGCATTGCAATTTTTAACAAATTGATGTCAGATTTTCTTGCGAAGACTATTTTGACAATGTTGACAATAACAGGAAAGACGCATGAAAAACTAATATCAATTTTGTTTTTTACCATAACAAAAAGGAAGAGGGGTCAAAATTAAGTCAAAACACGAGAAGAAGACAAAAATGCGAGAAACTTCAATCTGACGAGAGCAATATCGCGTCATTATCGCATAAAATATAAATTCATGTGTCTGTCAGCTTATTGACGATAAAACTTAGCCAATGAGCGCGCGAGAATTTTGCAGTCATTGTTAAACGAAGCTCTGATAAGGTTAATTACATGATACCTGCAGGACCTATGAATAAAACAGAAATGAAAAGAGAGCGAAAGAGAACGACAACGACAAAACAGAATACCAGTAATAGTAATAGCTCATACTTGGTGGATGAAGTTACTCAGCAACAAATTCTTTCCTTGGGCATTAAACCGTTTGTTATTTTTACGGATGCGTCATTTAAAGTGGATGCGTATTTTTAAAAAGTGGTTTTTCCTTGGTTCAGGAATGAAACTAAAATTTTTATTGTCAACTGGAATTAAATAACAATTATCTGTACTATTTTGGACACAAAGATAAAGTTGATTTGTTTGTTTTGCATTAAAATGAGAGCGAACAAGTGCTTTTTTAATCCGTTTGCCCAATTGGTTTTCGATGTGCCTCGACAGTGACAAGAAAATTTTGCCCTTCTATTATATACACGTAATCGCAATGAGTTCTCGTAAAATTAGGGGCAAGTTTCACAAGCTTGTGTTTTCAGTTTACAGAGGTTTGTTTAAAGCAC
>NC_090891.1:13356154-13366154 GCF_036669925.1 Montipora capricornis | reverse complement strand
TACAAGCGTCACAAAAAGATAAGAATGACAGAATTCCATTCACCCTCACTTTCCATCCTCATAATCGCGCAGTCAAATGTATCACTCTTAATAACTTAAACTATTCCAAAATGATCCCGCGACTAGTAGAATCTTTTCGCAGACTCTACTTATTTCATTCAAACGCAACAAAAACGTAGGCAACTTTTAAGTTAGAAGCGCGCTCAAGACTAACGAGCAACCCGGCAATTTCAAATGTGCGCACTCACGACGCAAAACTTGTCCTTTCATTCTTAACACTAGCAAGATATCGGTATCTAAGCGATCACATGTACCTCCGCAGATTTCATTTATTGCATAACCTGTACGTTACGCAATAAATTATACATTGGCGAGACAGGTAGACGACTAGGCGACCGATTCCGCGAACATGTTCGCGATGTTGAGAAGAATGACAAGGATGCATGTAAGCCAATCGCTCGTCATTTTAATCTCCCTAACCACTCCAAAAAACACATGGCTATCTGCGGCCTTTCCCTACATCCAGGTACGACGGAAACCCGCAAGAACCTAGAACAAAAATTCATCTTCCAAATCGGCACGCTTAATCCTCACGGTCTTAACGAACGCTTTTCATTGCACTAATGAATTCCTATTTCTCACGTTGACATGTTACCACCAATAGCGTAGCTCCTCCTCTCCTATAAAAACTACACATAACCCACAATTCCTCGATTCGCTCTGACGAAGGGCTAATGCATCAATCAATTCCAGCGGTGCCCATCCCCCCCCCCCGGACAATCGCGGGGCATTTGCTGAAGTTGTCAGTCCCGGGGGTGGGGCTTTCGTAATTTTATCGCGGCCCGGGGGCTGGGCAGTAGCCCATCCCGGGGCGACCCCCAGGCATTTGACACAAGTGTTTTCGAATTAACATGGAAGAGTTTATTGGAAAACACGAGGCCTTAGTTAAAGACTGGCTTGTCCGTCACCGAGTCGAAAAACTTGTGGATGTTTTTAAAGGTATGTTTTCTCAACTTTAGGTATTTCTTCATTTATACTTGTAAGCATATGAATATATAAAAGCGACAAGGTGAACTAATATCACAAAACAATCACTGACGCGAAGACTACGTATAAAACACGACTACTTCGCATTTCGCATTTAAAACTAGCCTAGCAATTTTTAAATTCATGAAAGCGGTGTTATATGAAACACTGAAGGGCTGCCAATTCAAATGATGCGATCTTCAAGACAGATCTTGAGAGCGTAAAATGCGATGAAAGGTCATTTAAGATGTCTTGATTCTTGCCAGACAAAGTAGCCTGCGAATACGAGCGCCTATTGGAAGGCGACGATCACGGGGGCGGGGCATTTGCCCTCTTTCTTCGTCCCCACCCCGGGGCATTTACACAGCTTATGTGTCTCCACCCCAGGGAATTTGCCCATTTTTTAAAAAAATGCTAATGCCTGCGGGTTAGCCCGGGGGGAGGGGGGATGGGCACTGCTGGAATTGACTGATGCATAACGCTCGAAACGTCAGCTTTTAGAATCTCTGTACGGTGGCCAATTTACATTATCAACTCGGTTGATAAAACCAAATTTTTGTATACTACTTCCCCACCGACGCAGCACCACTGTTTCTTTAGAAACTACCCCCTTCATTCATTTGTTTTAGGGCACGTTTGATTGACTCTATTCCGGAATAAGAATACTTGGAGTGATGACTGGCGTTTTGAAGCACCAAGGATAATAAAGATATGTTTAAAATAGCATTTTAGCAGGTGTTTGACAATTTTATTGTTAATCGTAAGAACGAAGGATTTCTAACTTCTATTCCATGTATCCCATTCCCTATTCCGGAACACGGTCAATCGAACGCAGCCTTAGTTTACCGGTAGTCAGGTTTTGCCGTATTCTATAGGACAAAGAAAGTTTTCACCTTATTTAATTGAGCAAGCTTTTTACTTTTTGCTTCAGGATTGATTGATAGGGCCAAGAATACCATAGAAATACAGTGTAGCATGTCTGGCAATGAACATTCCCAGGAATTGCTGCATTTTTTTGCACTAAAACCCACTGAGAAAGTCGTCTTCCACTGGATACAGGTAACTTAAAACTGGGCTAGTTTAAACTGAGTGCTGTTGAAAGAAAAGATTGTGACAAACACCAAACCGTCTAATTTACCACAGCAATGTTTTTAAAAGAAAATCCATAATTACATGATTACCAGAGCCTGAGGTGTGCTAAATTGAAGCAGTTTTCATTGGCGAGTCACATAGCCTGCAGTGCAGGCGTATTTAAGTGGTCACGGGCTGAGCATATTCCTCCCCGGAATTTTTGGCCGCCATCTTGAATTTCTGAAGCAGAGGAAGTTTGGGGAGAGGAATAAATTGCCACCAAGGGGTGGGGGGGGGGGGGGGGAGAGGGAGGGTTTGATCAAAAGCGAGAGAGGTGAGAGAAGAAAGGGAGGACAAAAAAAATCTTTTTGTTTCCCTTGTCCCATTCCCTCCCAGCATCCATCCAACATGGCAGCTCAATAAGACGCCTGCATTGCAGGCTATGAGTCACACAACTTCAACTACTTTTTGATGTCAAGACCACCAAGGTACTGGTATATAGTTAGGGCATTTAGGAAAATTTCCATACAGCGTATTATCTGTAAACATCCAAAAAGTACTTGATAATTATTCCTTCCTTAGAGTTCCTTTCCTTTTCACCCATGCCATCTATATTTTAGGAAACAAGATAAATCCACCTTTTGGTTCTTGCCAAAATGCCAACTTACATGTACACTGTACTGTACAATGTACATGACAACCAAGCATGTTGTTTGATGATGAACAAATAAATTACATGTATACCACTGTGGAATGCACAAAAATGCTGTGGATTCCCCTTCTAAATTGTGGTGAGTAATGTCTTCAAGGAAAGTCTCAAAGTTAACCCCAAATTGATTTAAATCACTATTCAAGTTTGCCATAATAATATTTTGCCTCCCCCTGACCTCAATAAAACCATAATTTATCCTTATGTTTTAATGACCCTATTCAGTGCTCCAAAAATGATTGCTGTTTGCCTTCACTGCTCTTGACTTTTATGTGAAATTCTTTGATACAAGTTTCCAAAGCCTGTTTGTTTCCAGCAAAGTAAGCACCTATAGCATTCTGGAAGAGCAGTAACTGTTTGTGCATCACCTTTACCTGCAAAGAAACCGAACTTAATACAGATGTAATGGTATTAATTAATTAATTAATTAATTAATTGATTGATTAATTAATTAATTGATTAATTAATCATCCATTTGCCTTTAATACAGTGTACATAATTTATTACAATGAAACAGATCAAGAAATATGTACAATTAAAGATGGGGAAGTCTCAAGAAGCCATGGGGGCTTATACGGAGAACTGCTTTTAAGGATGATTAATCCAAGGGCGAACAATACTCCTTACATATACACTACCTGTTTCTTAACACATCAGTCACCAAGAATGTTGAAAACAGACATGTCCAGTAACAATTAATAATTACAGACTGTATGTCCTTTAAACGTACACAAGAACCATGCTGCATTTGAGATGTTGGTTAAAGTGGCTTAAAGTTCAATGAAATGGACCCTCACTTTCAAGTCTTTTTGCTTGAATCAATAATAATCATTTATTCATCAATTTCAAAATAATGTCTTTTAGAAAATATTGAATGAATTTTTTGTGATAAAGATGTGCTGCATAATGATGGCCCCCTTATCTCTAGCAATTTCATGATATAACTCCAAAGAGATTCAAGTAGATAAAACACTAACATACATTGTACTAATAATCATTATGAAACTGCATGATAGTAATACATGTATTATTTCAATACCTTATTTTCCTCTAAGAATCTAAGCTTGATTGCCAGATCACCACGTAGCTTGTCAAATTTCTCTTTCTGCACATCATACTGTTGTTTAGCTTCTTCAGCTTTAATGGCAATTGCTGCAGTTCGGGGTCCTGCTTGGGTTGACTCCATGTCTGTTCTGTATGCATCATACTCTATCCTGGCAGATTCATATGCCCTTGCTGTCATTATGGAATCCTCCATTGTCTTGTCTACAAGAGTTGTCAAATTGGAGGTGAAAAAATTAAGAGCTCCTAAAAGAACCTCTCCATTCTTGACCAGTGACCTTTGAGAATCTGCATTGTAGTTAAACTCATCTTGTAACTCAGGAGACTTCATCCCTAAGTCTGCAAAGGCATCTGCAAGACCCCTTTGACTTTGCACCATATTATGAAAATGCTGTGTCATCTGCTTTGCAAGCTTTAAAACATTCACATACTTGGCTTGAGTTTCTTTCAACAAAAGAATTTGTCCTTCGAGTTCAGTGTCTACAGTTCTTGTACCCTTCCCAAACCTTTCAGAAAGATACTGCCTAGTATATTTATATGTTGAAATACTCCACTTCTTCAAATGATCTATTTTCTGGGCAGTGCCTGGGCGCATGACAGCTGGTGCTGCTGGGTGGCCATTTTGATAGGCTCCTTCAGATGTTTCCCATGATCTTGGTGAAATTCCTATAGGGAGGGTAAAAACCAACAATGACCAATCAATGAACCTTTATCACAGTTACGGCTACCTCACACCAACACAATTTGCACAGAGATGAGTAAGATTTATAGGTTTGCTTGGCAGAACAAGACTATGCTGTTTCAAAGCACAATTTGCTTTGTATCAGACACATTTCAATTTCAATTAAACCTATAGTGTAATGATTAATTTTTTTTCACAGCAATATAAACTAAACTTTGAGGAAAAGACTGTAGTCTCTAGGAATACATGCACTTAAGAAGGCTTGAAAGGGTTTCAACACTTACCCACTGTAGAAGACACTCTCTTTAGATCGAATAATGCTACAACACTGTATCACGTAACAGCAATGTTATGGTACCATAATTATGAAACACCAGTTATTTCCAAACAAGATGTGATCATTATTGTGATGTAATAAGTTACCTTGGCAATGGGAAAGCCCAGCAAACACCCCCTATATTTTGGATTTAGTTGCTCACATCTCAAAAACGAACACAGTGACTCCACTTATTTAATGCTGAAAAGTGATTAGAAGGCCTCAATTAAACGTTTGGCAAAGTTTAAAAATAGGCACGCATTGCGTACGTGTGGTAGTGCAGTTTTACAGCCCTGTATAATTATCAACTGAGCTGCGTTTCGTCTTCCAGGAGATTCAAATTATCTTTGCCTCATATGTAGCTCTAATAGTACCTGATATTGTTTTTGTACCGTATGTCATTATGGTGCTATGGTAGATGTCTTACAGGTAAATAGCCCCTTGAGAGTTACTAGTAAAACACTAAACACAGAAAGATTGAAGAAAGTAAAAGGGAATCGAGAAACATTGGCTTTGAGGCTGAGATGTTGATCATTTTCAAGTTCCCTTACATGTTCTTTTCCACCACAAGTTTATGCGTGCACTCTGAGCCTCTGTCAGCTTTCTAAGACAAAAGTTCATTGAAGTTCATCCTTGTCCGGTGGGGTTAGTATTTGGATGGGTAACCTCTGAAATATACGACTTGCCGTCAGAAGCATAGGACCAAAAATTCTATTTTAACGCTCAAAAATGCGAACTAAGCAAGGTACAGATTTTGTTAGTCTGCTCCATGCAAAACAAATGTTGATGCAAAAGTAAATATTATTGATACACAGCTTATAGGAAGAGCAGAATGAAGTTTTCAGAGAATAAAATATTTTGCCATCAGTAAAAAAAATTTGCGACATGAAAACAACTTAAATTTTAAACCAAGAATATAAGAAGTTACCATCAGTGAAAAACATTTTGGGAGATTTTTGGCAAATTCAATTTTTCTATTGTACAAGTAAATGAAAAAAACCCAAAGTTACATCGCCATGATCAAGTTACCTTGCATGTTTTCTCGCAAAAAAAAAAAGGCTACATCTAAGTCAAAATCATGGCAAGACGCCAGGTTTTTGTTTTTGTTTGTTTGGTTTTTTTTCTTTCAAGTCTTTTAAAGATTGACAAGAAATATGTGAATTCAACACAAAGATCACAATCGCCCAACTCTTGAGGTTGATCATTGTTTCTGCAAAGTCAAAATTTTACTCTCCTAGATGAGGTTATCTAATTCCACCCTTTTGGAAATAGGAGCTGCTTTATTATTCATCAGCGCCACAAATTCTTGTTGAAACTCGTGAAAAAAAAATCACATAATTAAGGTGGCTCTGAATCCTCCACACAGAATTTTTTTAAACTTTGCAGAAAGTTTTATCTGACTTTCTGATTACTTTTCAGAAATAAAAAAAATGGGGATCACCGAGTTCGTTTTGAAATTGCTAAACACAAAATAAAGGGTGTTTTTACAGGGCTTTCCCGTTGCCACTATGACATCTTATGTCAAAATAATGACTGTATCTTGTGCAGCAATAATTCATGTTTCATTTGGTACCACAATAATTATTTCTAATACATGATATGTTGTGGTGCCAATCCTTCTAATAAGAGTGTCACTTGGAAGCGTTGAAACTGGTTTGAGCCGCCTTAATACAGCTGTAGGCATTGTAGTTTAGGTAATGTCATAAAAGACCAACCAACCAACCAACCGTTGGGACACACTGTTTCTTAAGTCTAACAAAAACTGAGGCATTTTGATTTTGATCATGCTCTAAGAATTAGTTGGACAATTTTGATTGCCTTTTCTTAAAATAGGCACGCACTGCGTACGTGTGGTAGTGCAGTAACACAGCTGTATTGTCATCCAGAGATTCAAGTTATCTTTGCATACTATGTAGCTCTAATAGTCCACGATATTGTTTTGGTACCATAATTACATCATTATGGTGCCATGGTATATGTACATGTCTTAGGTAAATAACCCCCTGAGCAGAGATGTGGTTAGTAGTAAAAAACTACATCCCACAAAGATTGAAGAAAATAGTCTGACAGCTTTCCAAGACAAAAGTTCACTGAAGTTAAGACTGGTCGGGGGGGGTGGGTAGTATTTGGATGGGTGACCTCAAAATATAGGACTTGCCGTGAGAAACATAGGACTGAAAATTATATTTTAACGCTCAAAAATGCGAACTAAGCCAAGGCTGCTGCCGCCTGGTTGCCTTATTTTGAGCGCAAGCGACCAAATTTCTGAATGAGTAGCCCGAACAGGCGCCTAACTTATCACAAGGTGATTCATCCTCACTTTCTTGTAAATTTGATCCCAGCTGGAGATTAAGCAGTGAAAAAAGCCATATGGTTGGAGAGAACGTACGTCAGTTAAGCAAATTCCACAAATAGACGACTCTTCAACTTGTATATGTGTTCAATATTGCTGAGGGCATTCTTTGAGTTACCTCCTGGTAGCGCACAGAGACTGGGTCGCAATGGGATTCCCAAATATAGAAATGCTACGTCCAAACAATGTATGTTCATTTTGCCCAGTTAATGGGGACATAGTTTTTCAGTGAGTGATTAACCCATTGACTCCCAGGGGTTCCCCATTGAGGAGTAAAATCGTCTGGCATTAGACAGAGTAAAATACTACGTCCAAACAATGTATGTTCATTTTGCGCAGTTAATGGGGACATAGCTTTTCAATGAGTGATTAAATTCGCACATGTTACCGTAATTTGCGAAAGTTATGCGACAAGGAAAACATATTCATCCCAACAGCTCGCAAGAGACTTACTAGTAAAACGTGGTATAATATTATTGTAATGTGATTTCTTAACCTTGAATTAAAAGCTGAAAGAAAACATTACTTGTTTTGGTGATATTTGCACTATTGTATGTACAACATTTTAATATGCCACATGTGTGTATCTGCTTTTCCCCTGAAAGTTTACTTGGGTTTCTGCCTGGTGACAGCAATGGAGCTCTCGCAACAGGTGAGCAATTCTTTTTGCTTTTCCTGTCGTCATTCGGAACTAGAGTAAGGTATCAGTATGTAGTCATTTCAGTGATACAATTCAACATGCATTTCCATGATGCCATGCTGTATCTCCCACTGATCACTAAAAGTTCTTCCCTAACCTCAAAATACCTGGATCTTTATGCACATGCGAGCAAAAAAATAACAAACAAATAAACCAAAAGGTGGTAAATTATTTTCTGAGGTACACTTTTACTTTTACTTTTTCAACATGGAAGGTTGATTGGTTGACGGACAGGATCAGTAATTGTGACGACTATTGCCCTTGATTGTGACGACTATTGCCCTTGATCTTGAAGATAAACAGAGTTTAACGAAATTGGAAAAATGGGATTGCTTTTATTCACTTCATTTATAAATACAACATAATTTTACTGTCATATGGTACACACCAGTTTTTTGGTAAGTCATTTGTGGCACGTTTACAGGGTGTCAATTGACAGACGACACTCAGAAAATAGGAAAATAAGAAAAAATATTGGTCAAAAAAGAGGAAAAACATCGTAAGTTTTAAACCAAAATAGGAAAAAAATAGGAAACTTTTTACACATTATGGCATCTAAACAATGACAGACAGTGGTGACATTCTTAAATCTCACAGCAACAATGTTGCTTTGTAAGCAAAGCAGAACTCCCCTTATGGCCAAAAAAGCAAATAACCAGCTTTGCAAGATGACATTTGTTAAGATGAAAAAGCTCTTAACAAAGGATGTCCAAGTTAACTGTCACCAAATGCAAAATAGGGGAAATAAAAGTAATGTACAATAAAGCCAGCAAGATGACATGTGCTCATTATTTTTTTGCTCTCTTAGCAGGTTGGGTAACCTTATCTTTATCTTTGCTGATGACATGGCTTTATCCAGCAGTTTGTGCTGTCTGCCAGCCAGCAATTTTCGTTTTTCTCCTATTTTCCCCCAGCTTTGCATTGCATTGTTCCTTTGGTCTTAGCAGTTTCAAGCATCATTGTAGCTACATTTACGCTCTGTTTATTTACAGTTGTTGCTGAGAGGGCACACTTAGTAATTCATCAGCTGCCTTTACGCCTGCTCTTACTACTTCTTCCTCTTTCATTAGGTCATCATTTCACTTTTCGAAGAAATGTGTGGATTTTGACATCTCTTCTTTAGCTTTAAGAATTTTTTTGGCTTCCTTCTTGTTTTGTTCAGCTACCGCCCTCTTCTTTTCATCTTCTTGTTTTTCTTTCTCGAGTCTTGCTTTATATGCAGCATGAGCTGACCGTACAGACTGTTTTAGCTCTCTTGTGATAGCAATAGTCTCGGGTTGACCATTCACAGGATCATAAAATCTGACTGCCCTCCTTTACAGTAAGCAAACCTGTGATAGTCACTTCACCTAGTGCTAACCTGTCACTGGTGATGACTCTTGCATTTATTGAAAGACTTCTCTCAGAGTCACCATTTGTCTGGGCTAAAAAAAGTGCAGATTTGATCACTATAGTCAGAGATTGTAACGACTATTACCATCAGTTGACTTTAACATGAAGACTGCATTCCAGAAATGATCTATACGCTGATCAGTGTCAAGGTGTGATATGTACACACATGTACATCTTGGTCTGCTTGCAGCAATTTCCACTCATCCCCAAAAGACGAAACATCTAATTGAGGTTTCAGATTCCTTGTAAGACTCTGAATGGATGCATCTGTGGATTTGCAATTCCTTTTGAGGGGATTTAGGGAACCAAGGTCTCTCAAGAGCTTATTGCTTACTGTAGGGGTACCAGTAACCTTAGCTGAAGATGGGATACAGTGGCTGAGTAAAATGCTCTAGTACCTACAAGTAGAATAGCTTGCTTCTGTTTTGATGGAGTTAAACTCAGTATCAACACGAATATGTTTCATCCTACTTAAAAACGCCATTAAAACATGACTGGAAAAACAGTATTTTAACTTTCCCTATTAATGTATTGTTCTAAAAGGAACAGTATAACAGTATTATATGTGATGGCATATGTATAGACAAATATTTTCCCAGAACAAAGTGGATGGAATTGGATTGACTAACATACCTCACATGGTAGGAAAATGACCACTGAACATGCATGCCAATGAAACCCCCAAGATC
>NC_090891.1:13336154-13351154 GCF_036669925.1 Montipora capricornis | reverse complement strand
CTGATGTCACGCTACATGCTAAAAAATACACATAAGGCCCTTGTTATTTCCATTCCAACAACCTGTTCCAAAACATACTATTCCTAATTAGCTGTGTCACCTGTTGAAGGGAAAGGACAAAACATAGACCTCCCTTTTAGACCGGGTCCATGGACCCGGTCTATGGACCCCTATTTATTATTATTATTATTTTTGCTAAAGTGTCCCAAAGCATGTTAATGAGTTTTTTAACCTCAGAAAGGACGATTTCGTGACAAAGGGGATGAGTTCACTTTGTGACAATGTTTAGATTGGGTATCAGTTACAAATTGTTTCATTTTGTCATTACTAACAATGATTACATTACCCAAAGAGAACAATTACAATGTCTGTTCATTTATCACTGGTATTTTATTGTTATAAAATATGTTAATGTTTATAATATTATTCATGTTGGGGCTGGCTAATTTGGGAGTCCATTGTTGGATACATCAGATGAACTTTATTAGGGCTTACAATAATTTGTAAAACTAACCCAAATCATTTCCATTGTGAAAATCTATTTAATTTATGAAATATGTTTTAATAATCAATCAATCTGATCAAGACAGTATAATGAAATGAAATTATCCTTGTAAAATAGCTTACTACATCATACATTTATTCAATTTACATGTGTATTATACTGGCAATATTATAATTAACAAATTAATCTTTTTTAAATATAAATAATTATTTGTCTATCCTAATTTAATGGACATAAAATTGATTAGCTTTTTTCCAGAACAGGACAGAATATATTATTATTATTATATATTATTCAAGAAAGGGCTTACACTTACTAGGGTTGTACCTGCCTCGAAAATTTCGATCCGCTTCGCAAAATAGTAATTTTGGTCAGATTACTGTTTTGCGAAATGGATCAAAAATTTCCGGGCAGGTACAACCCTAACCATTTACCAACGCTAACATTAGGCCTAAAAACTTTTGTTTAGGCCTAAGCTTAGCTTAAAGAATGTTTAGGATTCTTTATGTATTTCTGCTCCTTTTGTTTGGTGTCTTTGATCCCATTCACAGGTTAAGTAAAATCCAAATGGCCCCCTCCATTCTAGCCTGTGCACCGCTGCCCACTCTCCGAAAAAAAAATCTGAGAGGAGCGTCTGTGATTTATCGTTGTTAATCGTGTTCAATACCATGTGATTTTTCCTGGAATGTATGAAAAATGTTTGATTAGGTATTACCCCTCCATCATTACATCATTGAAACAATGAGTTTTGATTGGCTTTCATTTTTGTTTCTGCCCATCAACACCATGAGAGATTTCACGATGAGTTCGTGTGTACTTTGTGCATGGTAAAAAATATGAATAAAATTTTTTTGATGGTCAAAGAGGTTTTTCTTTTAAAGTACGAGCGGAATTGTTATCTATGGAGTGTAAAGTGGAAATTGATTCTACATAAATTTGTAGGAATTGAAAGCGCTCCTGACGAATCTTCATGAGGTGAATATTGCACGATTCAAAAGATTGCTCAGTTGAAAACGTCCCAGGCTATCCCCTTACCAGTCAATATAATCTCAATGCCTTGCTCGGAACCAGCCTAGCTATTCTCAAGAACAATCTATAGACCACTTTCATAAATGGCAACCAACTTTACATTCTTTTGTATTTATGTTAATTAGGCCTACTCAGGGTTTTCTTTAAGGTTTTAAGTATCCGGAGTTTTTTGCAAAGTAGACGGTTGTGGGTCCGGAGTTCCGTAAAGCAGTGAGGTTTGATCAAGAGTGACGTTGGATAAAGATCCGTTGTCATGTTGAAGCGTAGAGATGCCCTCGAGAGGACGAGCACTTACGCGGGCAAGTAGGATTTAACTCCGAGTAGCGTTACGTTCAAGTGTTTAAATAAAGTTTACGAGTCCTCAGCTTCTACGTTCGCTATAAATGATCAACTGAAAGGTTCGAAGTGAAAACAAAGGAGCGGTTAGTGAATGATCAGGGGCTAGTTTTGTTCCTCAGTCGAGTTGTGGTAAGAGATGCGTGAACGCAGGCGGAGCGTGTTGCAGAACATCATATGTAAATTTCCTTCTGGATTGAGAACAAACCTTTTGAAAGTGTTTCTTTGTTTATAAGTTTTTTTATGATTGCGGCGTGATTAAAGGAAGTTTTGCGCGGACTAAAACGTCCTTGAGTGATTTTTCCTTCCGGTAAGATACAATCGGTGGCTGTTTTAAAGATATCGAAATCCAATATGGCGGACAACAAATCGTATTGTTCCTACTTTCCCGCCACCGCAGCAAGATTTTTTCAAAACGAAAGTCTCAAGCATAACGTGCCCTTGAGTCAGAAGTCTTTTATGTGTTTTCAGAAAAGATAGGCACTGCAAATTTTTATTTGTATTGAGCCCAAGTAGTTTAGACCTCATAAACATCATCTCCTCTACATGTCTTGACTCTTCAAACAATGAAAGTAGCCGGCGAAACCTGACAGAGAAGCCGGCGAACTTCGCCGGCTGCCGGCGCTTAGATACAACCCTGCCTACTGCCCTCGTTTTAAAACAAATATTCTTTTGAAATTTGCTCATCGTAGCGAGGTTAGTAGGGCTTATTAGCATTAAAACAAAAGAATAATTTACTTGGTCGCCATTATGAAAGAGGCCTATAAAGCGTGTTGCCCTGGAAGACTTGAGATGTGTACATATCAAAGAAAATATAAACAGCTCTTTGGCAACGATCGGGGTGGCTCTGAAGATCAGAGCCGTACCCGGTTGGAAGACTTGCAAAGGCATCCTTTCCTTTAAGGGCCCACTGACGTATTTTTTGGGGTGCGTTGGTAAGGATGTAATGGTTAAGTAATTTGAGAGAATTTGGCATTATTTTGGTCAGTTTCCAACTTTTGTAAGCCAATGACCCAAAATATGACGTCATCATACCATGCCCATGGTCACGTGACCAATAAAAGAAAACTCTAAATTTGTCTCCATGCTACACAATTTGGGTATTTAATCGATGGTTTGATAATTTGTATTCGTTTTTGCATCCAGCCAAGCATGGTTTTGTTTTTATTTTGAAAAATGTTCTTTTTAAAGACATAAACGATACTGAAATACCCATAACTTTTTCAAAAAAGATGATTGAAAAAAATCAATGCTTGGCTATATTCTGTATTTGGGGGTGAAACGTGCCATGTAAAAAAAAAATTAATTCAATTTAAAACCGCCGGAAATTTAGCTTTTTTCGCAAACCGGAAGTCACTTCATTTACGCATGCGCAGTTGATCTGAGAACGAGCTCGAGGAAGGGCGAGGAAAAACCGTCGATGGAAACAACAGTTTGTGCGGTGACTTTTGCTTGTGAGTGGGTTTTCTTGTCAGCTCATGATATGATGACGTCAGCTACCGGAAGTAACATTTCACTTCCTTAGCAACGCATGAAAAATCCATCTGTGGGCCCTTAAAGAGTACTTCTGTGCTATAAAGCCAAGGAATCTTAAAACTATCGGACGCTCTTCAATGCACTTTTGGAATCTGCCTCATTTACCACCGTTTTGAAAATTTAGCTCCAAAGAAATATGATTTGGTCACCGTAGATCACTCATTAAATTTTGCAAAATTATTCCGAAACAAGATTACTAATGGTAAATTTGGAGAGTGAGCGTCTGTACACTGCCTACTTCCATTCTTCCCTGGAGCGCATAATATTTTATTTAAAGTTCAAGTAATTTTTTATTAGTGTGGAAGAAAAGTAAAGCAAATTAGCTGAAATAGTCTTTACTAAGGTTAAAAAGCTCATTAACATGCTTTCGGACACTTTTCAGCAAAAACGCAAACCAAAAAAATTAACTGAGAAAAAATAGGGGTCAGGTCCATGGACCTGGTCTAAAAGGGGGGTCCTTTCCCCCTGATGAATTTATTTGCAATTGTTCACGGGTACAATTGTTGCATGATGTTCACCGGTACATTATCTGCGTTATTGTAAATGAGCAACTGGATGCAGAAACACTAGATTCAAGGTGTATAACTAATAAATATTTTACCTTGTGTTTTAAAAATAATTTGTGTTAGCACTATTCATAGTACGAAAGGCTTGTTAGGTTCCTGGGTGTTTTTTTCGAAACATGTGGTGATATTCAAAAGACGACCACAGATGTGCCAGCAACAACAGTCTTGATTATTCAACCAAAGTGGACACTTATCGCAAAAATGTTGAAATGCAAAAGCTGAATACATTCTTCGGAAACCAGTAGGGCAATTAGACATGCAACATTTTCTTCGAGAAAAAGCGGCCACAAATTGATGTACAACACTGAATATTCTGCCCTCTTTTACACGAAACTCTGCATGTAAAATTTTACACACACTGTGAAGAATTTGTGTGTAATTATTTGCACAAAGTTTCGTGAATTTTTTTACTCGCGCATAACGCGCACGTATTTTGTGTGTAAATTGCGCGCAATATGGCGGACTTACACGCATGATACGGGTGTGTAATGCTGCTATTCCTGTGGCCAGTACTGTATGCAGAGATGTATCCAGGTTTTCAAATTTGGGGGTCCTCTGGACCCCTTTTTGAAAAATTTGGGGGTCCATTGCAAAATTTTGGGGGTCCAGCTAATTAATATTCAATAATTAATAATTGCGATCTATGGCCTCTTAATTGCTGCTGCAGTACCCTTTCAGATTTCTAATTTCAAGAAAATAAAGTCTTATCCCTCCCAATGAATATGTACTTAAAATGATTAATTTCTTTGAAACTGTTGTGCCTGTTGATTCAGCGATCAAAATGTATGGGCTGTCAAAGCTCCATCGATGACATTGAAAACGTCTCGAGGAATCGAATCCGTATGCTGTAGGAACAGTTGGCCCCAGTTAATAAATGATCTAGCCAAAAAAAAAACAGAACTGAATCTCAATTTTCCGTAACAGAGCATCATTATTTTAACTACGCTTGAGGTGTAATTTAGGAACAAAAGAGTAAGCGAATGTAAGCGATCGATTCATAGTTCATCGTCGGCCCATGCGGCCGTGACTTCGCCATGGCCAATGTTAATAACCAAGAAATTGAATACATTCAAGTTTCATGTTTAACATGTTAATTTTAACACAAACTCCGAAGAAAAATTGCATAATTTGCAAAACAGACAAGTTACGTGCAAAACAAGAACCGAGACGATGACACGTGCGCGCCCGGAATTAATATCAACAGGGTCGCACAAAACAAAAATTTTACATACTTTGCCTTTGGATTCTCTGTTATTTCGCTCACGATAAGCGAACTATTGCTTGAAATTCACTTGGAAAGCATGCAACAAACTGAACTTCGACTGAAATGTTTTATCACTGGCGGCAGATCGAAAGTGTCGCCGATTGTCTCACATAAAAAACAGCTCAGATCATGTCACGCAACACGTGCGAATTCAAAACTGAACTTATGAAGCTGGTTGACAAAATGAAATTATTCGACTACAAAAATCCGAAAATAACATCTTACCTTGAAATTTCAGGACCTCGATCATTTCTCCGATGTGAGAAATGGGAATGTTCAATTTCCTTGTAAAATACTCTGTTCGCATGTTTTTCCTGGCGTTCGTAATTTGCATAAACATTCGATTTTTTTCTGCGTCCAACTGGACCCTTTGTTTGATATTCTATGCGTCTAAAAGGAAAACGAGTGCGTCCCAGGATGCAATGACGCACTCTGGATACATCTCTGTGTATGAGCAACAATAAACCTTTCAATAGTATGTTGCCAGCATGTGACCAGTTGCAAAATTCTGGTCACCACTATTCAATTATTTTACGTCACCCTGCAGTACAAAACTGAAATTCATACAGTAGATGATTGTAAGCAATACATGTACAACAATCTTCATGCAAGGTTCACTGGGGAAGAGCCCTTAAAAATGGAAAATACAGGTCTCCACTGGGGAAGGGCGGGGATGAGAGAATTTGTTTCAGATGGATTCATCTGGCGTGTGCTTCTTGAAACAAAGAACTTTTCTCTTACAACATTTTAAAATTACTACAACTATTCAACGTCACAACTTATGTTACCTGTAGCAGCAACTTTTACGGTGAGTGCAGGGGTTTCATTAGAAGCGGGTCACCGGCAGTATACTGCTGTCTAAGTTGTCAGAAATTTGCCTGTCACTGCTGGCTACTCTGCCTTGAGTTTCACTCAAGCCCTCGTAAAAGACAAGAGTGACTGCTACTTACATTGAGAAGCCCAAGCATCTACTTCAAAAGATATTGAAACCCCTGGAGTGATAGTACCACCCAAAGGTACTGTAGTCAAGCAAAAATACAGTGTACATGAACATTGCTTAGGCAACTCTGGCATGTACAGTAAGAAGCCAAATTTTAATTACAATAAAATTAATCATCAATAATATTTATCACGAAAGGTATTTAAGAGGTCCTGTAATCTGCACTAACACAAGACGAATTTAACAGGGCTTAACACCCAGCGGTATCAATCAATGAAAATCAATTGTTGATTACTGTAAAAATCAATATAATAAAAAATAATCAATAATAATCCATTGATTATTATTGAATGGTTCAACCAATCAATAAAAATCGATACTCACTCACCAAATCATCTTAATTGGTATTGATTATTATTGATTTTTATGGATAATCAATAACTGATTACACATGATTGCACATGGTAGCATGGATGTACATGTACATTGTAAATCACAGGCATATTTATGTGTCTTCGATTGCACACATTTTCCCAGAGATGTATCCAGGTTTTTGAATTTGGGGGTCCTCTGGACCCCTTCTTGAAAAATTTGGGGGTCCATTGCAAAATTTTGGGGGTCCAGCTAATTAATATTCAAGAATTAATATGCGATCTATTGCCTCTTGATTGCTGCTGCAGTACCCTTTCAGATTTCTAATTGCACAAAAATCTTACCCAAGTAATAATGTACTGTACTTAAAATGATCAATTTCTTTGAAACTGTTGTGCCTGTTGATTCATCGATCAAAATGTATGAGCTGTCAAAGCTCCATCGATCACACTGAAAACGTCTTGAAGAATCCATATGCTGTAGGAACTGTTGGCTCCAGCTGATAAATGATCTACTGTGTAGATCTCCACAGCAAAAAAAACAGAACTGAATCTCAATTTTCCGTAAAAGAGCATCATTTATTTTAACTACACTTAAGGAGTAATTAGGGAACAATGTAAGCGATCGATACACAGTTCATCGTTGGCCCATACGGCCGTGACTTCGCCATGACCAATGTTAATAATCAAGCGATTGAATACATCCAAGTTTCATGTTTAACATGTTAATTTTAACACTAACTCCGAAGAAAAATTGCATAATTTGCAAAACAAACAAGTTACGTGCAAAACAAGAACCGAGACGATGACACGTGCGCGCCCGCAATTAATATCAACAGGGTCGCACAAAACAAAAATTTTACATACTTTGCCTTTGGATTCTCTGTTATTTCGCTCACGATAAGCGAACTATTGCTTGAAATTCACTTGGAAAGCATGCAACAAACTGAACTTTGACTGAAATGTTTTATTATCACTGGCGACAGATTGAAAGTGTTGCCGATTGTCTCACCTAAAAAACAGCTCAGATCATGTCACGCAACACGTGCAAATTCAAAACTGAACTTCTGAAGCTGGACATAATGGTTGACAAAATGAAAATATTCGACTACAAAAATCCAAAAATAACAGCTTACCTAGAAACTTAAGGAACTCAATCATTTCTCCGTTGTGAGAAATGGGAATGTTCAATTTCCTTGTAAAATACTCCGTTCGCATGTTTTTCCTGGCTTTCGTAATTTGCATAAACATTCAAATTTTTTTTTCTGCGTCCAATTGGATGCAATGACGCACTCTGGATACATCTCTGTTTTCCCCATGTTTTGATAATTCCTTACATTCCTACCGGGATTGCCACAAAATACTTCTTTCCGGACTTCACTTTTTCCAGACTTTTGTTGGTGTTTGTGATGGTGAAGCAAGTCGAACTATCCAATCATAGCAAATGAAGTTTAGTGAATGGTTTGTTAATTCATATGGTGCATTTTATTGAAAAGAAATTATTGAAAACAAATTTCATAACCAATAAAAATCAATATTAATCAATAATAATCAATGTATTGGAAATCAATAAAAATCAATCCTTAAAAGTTGAGTGAGTATCAATTTTTATTGATTTCCAATAGCAATCACTTAATTGTTATTGCTAAGAGTGGTTTTCAATTGAGTGTCGAAAGTAATTAGCGAATTGACTTGGTTTACGATTACTTCACTCAGTGATTGGTTCAAAGTTCTCGGGACACTTTTTCAACCAATCAGAAGTGAAACCAAAACCAATCGTGGCTCGCGCATGCACATTTTCCCATGCTTTGTGTCGACTATGTGTAATTACTTGGAGTTTTGATTGGTTTACTGGATTGTCTCCCTCCTTCTTGATTGGCCAAAGTAATTACTTTGGTTTTGGTTTTACAGCACTCAATTGAAAATCGCTCTATTATTGATTATTATTGATTTTATTTACTATTGATTTTTAGAAAACAGTCCTTAGAAAAAACGCGCGCTGATTGGTTAAAAATCGTGTTTTCCTTTTGGACGCATAGAATATGGAACAAAGGGTCCAATTGGACGCAGAAAAAAAATAGAATATTAATGCAAATTACGAACGCCAGGAAAACATGCGAACGGCGTATTTCACAAGGAAATTGAACATTCCCATTTCTCACAACGGAAAAAAAATGATAGAATTCCTTAAATTTCAAGGTAAGCTGTTATTTTCGGATTTTTATAGTCGAATAATTTCATTTTTTCAACCATTATGTCCAGCTTCAGGAGTTCAGTTTTGAATTCGCACGTGTTGCGTGACATGATCTGAGCTGTTTGTTAGGCAAGACAATCGGCGACACTTTCGACCTTCCGTCAGTGATAAAACATTTCAGTCGAAGTTCAGTTTGTTGCATGCTATCCAAGTGACTTTCAAGCATTAGTTCGCTTATCGTGAGCGAAATGACAGAGAATCCAACTGCAACGTATGTTAAATTTTTGTTTTGTGTGACCCTGTTGATATTAATTCCAGGCACGCACGGGTCATCATCTTGGTTCTTGTTTTGCACGTAACTTGTCTGTCTTGCAAATATTATTATGCAACTTTTCTTCGGAGTTAGTGTTAAAATTAACGTGTTGAACGTGAAACTTGAATGTATTCAATCGCTTGATTATTAACATTGGCCATGTTGAAGTCACGGCTGCACGCCTGCAGCAGGTCCAGGTAAAGGGCACGAATTGTTATCTGCGTTAGGTGTCACTGTGGTATGCCACGCTTCTAATGTTTTTCTCGTTCTAAAAGTGCCTTTGTCAATAACTGACGCCTCAAGTGTTGTTAAAATAAATGATGCTCTTTTACGGAAAATTGAGATTCAGTTCTTTTTGTTTTGGTGTGGAAATCTAGATAATTTATCAACTGGATCCAACACTTCGTACAGCATATGGATTCCTCGGGACGTTTCCAACCGCCTGCATGCAGGCTATTTTCAGATGTGATCGATGGAGCTTTGACAGCCCATACATTTTGATTGATGAATCAACAGGCACCACAGTTTCAAAGAAATTGATAATTTTAAGTACATATTCGTTGGGAGGGATAAGACTTACTATTTGTGCAATTAGAAATCTGAAAGGGTACTGCAGCAGCAATTAAGAGGCAATAGATCGCATATTAATTCTTGAATATTAATTAGCTGGACCCCCAAAATTTTGCAATGGACCCCCAAATTTTTCAAATTTGAAAACCTGGATACATCTCTGTGTCGCGTTGTTTTCTAAAAGAAATAGAAAACATGTACTCAGTGTTTCTATCGAGTTATAGAAACACTCGTGAAAGTTTGGGAGAACTCAAAAAAGCTGTGGGTTCCCACAGCATTTCTCGTTCTCCCAAACTTTCACTCGTGTTTCCATAACTCGATAGAAACACGGTACACGTTTTCTATTTCTTAATCATTGATTGATAGCGCCGGGCTTTACACTGTATTAGTTACAGTTTCACACTCCATAGGTTTCCAATAAGACGTCAAGAAACCCGGTAAACTACCATTGTTAAGTAGTACGCCCTCCTTAGAACAAATGCGTTGGGTAAGTTTTTTTAAAATAATGTAAAAACTAAGAACGTCAGCGGTTGAAGGGTAGTGTTCGCTTCTTATGTCGATGTCGACGCTTTTGGGAATGCTTGATTAATGCAGAAACCAAATGAAAGTAGGGTTAGTTTCAAAGATAATTCGTCACATCATTTACAGAGAATTCCGGAACACGTCACTACATATATATATCGCATTCTTACCAGGATTTTCCACTTCTAATTTCGGAGACTCGCCCGTTGAATCGTTAAGCTGAATCGAGTGTCCACTACTGCTTTGTAAATCAGTCGCCACTTTCAACATTTCATCCATACCAGGAAAAGGACGAGGATAATCTTCAACAAACTCGATCCCTGTAGTGGCGTTTGCTCCAATCGCAGCAGAAATAATGTCGTCGTTTAAATCCGTCTCCCGAATTGCGACTCTGTCATCCGCCATATTGTTTTATTTGCTGACGTGACTTGCTTGATCCGGGAACTTCGTATCGAAAGGACCACGTGTTCATTTCGCACAATTAATTTACAAAACTAGACGCTTCATGAGCGTACACTGGGTTGCCTTTGGTGCGTGTTACACAAAAACAGAAGGCACTGAGGTGGGTGGTATTGAACTGCAGCGTTCCAGTTCATTTTTTCAAGTGTGGGGTCATTAAGACCATTTGAGGGGTCACCCAGACGTAGTGCCAACATAGGCTCCTTGGCACATACGTTCACACGTTTAATTATTTTGTAATATCCTGTCCCATTTTGAGGTCTTTTACTTTTTTAAGCTATGTAATAAATTCAGTTCAAAGATAACAAAACACGCTCTTGAGTGAAACTCACTCGTTTCTCCTTTAAAGGGGCTATGTCACGCAAAATGATATAAGTATTAAATTATTATTATTATTATTATTATTATTATTATTATTATTATATCCCATCCATGATTCACAAAATGCCCAAAAAGTAGAATGAAACATTGCAATAACCACTTAAAACTGTTGAACAACATAAAAGACATACTGCAAAATGAAAGAGAAGCATGGATGAACATAAATGGACAACATCATCAAACGGATTCTGCACCTATCAATGTTAAGCCCGAGGGAAGGGGAGGGGGGGGGGGGGGGTTGGGGGTGTCCGGCTAACCACAGGAGTTTGATCGTCAGGTCTGTCCCCAGGGTAGAGATTTTAATCGTACGTGATATTTCACAGGGTAGCGATTTTGATCGCACGAAGGACATTTGACCACCTTCACTTGCCCCCGGGTGGGGATTTTGACCAATTATTTTGTCCCAGGGGTGGGCAATTTGAATTTTTTTAATGATAACGTGAAAATCCCCACCCCATGCCTAACCACCCCCCTCCCCCATCATCGGCACGACGTTTTTCAAGTTTATGAGAAATTGCCTGGATAAAGGTGGTTTCTTTCTCAGAATAATTTCGTTTGTGATGTAACGAAAATTTTATCGGTTAAGGAATTCCACATGACCATTTTCGAGTTTTAAACTCGTGATTAACTAAAAATTTCCCTGCAACACCGTAAATAACGTGACATAGCCAAGGATGCTGCCTAAGAAATTTTTCCGGCATCCAACATTAAAAATTAGTAGCCCGACTCATTTTTTCAAGAGCCCAGAATTAATTAATTTCAACTGGGATCAAATTTACATGAAGGTGAGGATGAGCTGAACCAAACTTCCACTCGGCCATATAGTCAGTGGGACTTCTAATCATGCAACTTATGATGTTTATTCGCCATAAGCTGTTAAAACGTTAATGTACTTAAAATGTTATGAATATTCCACTCTTTATTTAGAACAAAATATATTTCCTTTTTGTGTTATTGAAGAGCTTGATTCGAAGCGAGTATTGAATACATAAAAAGGCTTTACGTCATTCATGGAAAGTGTCGACGTTGCAAGTTTCATTGGTAGGGAAATAACCACCGCACTAAAGATGGCAGTGGATAACGTAATTCTTGAATTATGTCACTCGTGTGACTACTTTGCTAGCCCTTTACTCATGTAAAAGACCAATTAAATTTAATCGTGACTTTTAAGAAAGAAAGCTGTGAGTGGTTAAAAGTGTTATTGCCGTGTCGTTCATACCATACATATCCCCAAGAAAGTTCCAGATTAATTAAGATCATTACGTCATCGGATATTTTACAACGTCTACGACTGATGGTGCAATTGGATATTTTACCCCGGCTATAAGTGATGGTGCAATAACTTCGTGTGCAGTCGTTGTTGTCAGTTGTTGTGCTACAGATTGATCAAGTGATTTTGTGTCTATTGTCATCGGTGAATCAACAAGGACTGCTTTGGAATGTGCACTACGTTTCAACTATAGTGGTACGAAAAGAGATAAATTTTCAAAGCGCGGTTATGAGATCTAAGAGATCTTGTTTTTTTTGTTGTTGTGTCGGTGAGCAGACCCAAATTTCCACTCGGCGATATAGTCAGTGGGACTTCGAATCACGCAACTTATGATGTTTATTCGCCAAAAGCTCTTAGAGCGAGTTTCAATTGAGTGTCGTAAAACCAAAACCAAAGTAATTACTTTGGCCAATCAAAAAGGACGGAGACAATCCGGTAAACCAATCAAAAGTCGAAGTAATTACACGTAGCCGACACAAAGCGCGGGAAAATGTGCACGCGCGAGCCACGATTGGTTTTGGTTTCACTTCTGATTGGTTGAAAAAGTGGCGCGAGAACTTTGAACCAATCACTGAGTGAAGTAATCATAAACCAAAGCAATTCACTAATTACTTTCGATACTCAATGGAAAACCGCTCTAAAACGTTAATGTAACAATTAAATTTAATCTTGACTTTTAAGAAAGGAAGCTGTAAGTTGTTAATAGTGTTATTATCATATTGTTCATACCCATACATATCCCGAAGAAAGTTCCAGATTAATTAAAACCATTACGTCGTCGGAGAGTTCACAACGGCTACGACTGATGTACCCTGGGTGCCAGAGGAATTTTTTTTTCAAGGTCGGAGAGAACGTTCATCGATCGAGGACGAAAAAAAGATGCCACTGGTCGCACGACCCCGGAACCTCATTTCCATGTGAAGAGACAGTTCAGATTTCTCGTCAAACCAGTTTTGGCCGCCAAGCTGAGAATGCTTCCCACGGGCCGCAATGAAGCATATCATTTAAAAACATTCCTGAAAATTGCGATTACAGTGATGGCTACTCATTTCAACAGCTTTAATAATTTTGGAGCAATTTTAACGATGTGGTATTGATTTTAGGTGCGTACGCTTGATTTATTTGATGAGATTTTTTTATCCCTCAGAGCGAAACGTTATTGTTGGACGTGTTTAAAACAGGATACTGTAACAGTAAAGAGCTAGAGATCACTGCCTATATTGCAGAATGGAAGACTTTAAATGCGAGAAGCCTTTGTCTGTCCTTAACGTTTTTGGTCAATAAATCCTCTGTTCCCAGACTCAGTTGCAACAAATGTTAACGAGTTCACCTTTTTTAGTTAATTCCCTCGACCGCTCTCAAACGAGCTTGAGTATTTACAAGCGCTCTCGTGCGCGAATCGATAAGCAAAATAATTTAACTACAATTAATTAAAATCGATGTTTTCAAGTTGTCAAAGCCTTTATAGTGCGTGAAGGCACTGAAGCAGCACACGGACCATCAAAACAGTTTGGCCATTTCCTCTCGGGCCGAAGTCACGCAACGCTGCTTCTCGCAACAGCTGTTGAGAAACGGTTTTTCGATTTGTCCAATCAGAAGCACCTTCGAATGTCCAGTCAGCGAACTAGGACAAATTCTGTCCTAATTTGATGACATGGAAATGAGTTTCTGGGGTCGTGAGACCAGTGGCATTTTTTTTCGTCCTCGACCGACCTTGAAAAAAATTCCTCTGGCACCCAGAGTACGACTGGTGGTGCAATCGTAGATTTCACAACGACTATAAAAGATGGTTCAATACGTTCGTGTGTAGTCGTTGTCGTGCTACAGATTGATCAGGTGATTTTGTGTCTCCAGTAATCAATGAATCATCAAAGACTACTTTGGAATGTGCACTACGTTGCGACTATAGTGGTAAGGAAACACAAATTTTCAAAGCGCGGTTAAAAGATCTTCTAGTTGGTTCTGTTGCATTTAAGCTACAAATGCTTGGGATATTTGAACCTCATTACAATTAATGTTTTAGGCGGATTCCCTTACTTAACAGTATATCAGGTATATCATGCAGTGTCCTGTCCACTAGTGCAATGAAATTGTTAACTTTCGTTGAGGGAATTCTCGCTATTGTACGCATGACTCGCTCTTAAGATTCTGGGGACATTTCGCCGTGATATGGTTAATTGTGGCTTCTTCTCTTAGCGAATTGTTAAAGTGAAAGAAATTTCAAGAGGAACCAAATCTACATTTTGTTTAATCACATTTTCTTCTCTTGATATTTATATACTATACCATGTCATTAGTAAAGGAGCATGGCACTTAATTTAATTTACAAGGACATTATACCGCCTAGAGCTTTCACAAGACACAAAAAAGCGTGACGCACAAACAAGCATTTACATGTTGCGTCACTTAGACTTGGAATTATAAAGGAGATGCATTTTAAGTTGCTGAAAAGAATACCGGCAGAACAAGAACCAAACATTTTATTATTATTGTTTATTCAGTCATTTCTATTTTTGCCTATTTGTCAAGTTTCGGAACTAATCACATCTTACTACCGTGGACAAAAAAACTTCCACACTTTCCCATTCATTGTATCTTGACTTATCCTAAGGGCTTATCAAAATAAACAACTTGTAAAATTAGTCCATAATACTAATTAAAGTGCTCCTGTGATAAAAAAAAAAAAAAAATCGTGTCCTTTTTTTCTTTAGATTTTGAAAGTGTGTTTGCTTAACCGCTGACTG
>NC_090891.1:13316154-13331154 GCF_036669925.1 Montipora capricornis | reverse complement strand
TTTTTGGATGATCCAATCCACATGCCTTCAGTTTTTGTATAATTAATTTTAAGACCAGAGATGCTTTCAAAACTGTTTAGTAGGTCAAACAATATTTTTGCAGAATTAGTACCAGAAAGAACAGCCGTGGTATCATCAGCGTATTGTAAGAGTTTTGTTTCTTCTTTCCCAATACTAATTCCTTTTATACCTGGGTTCTGCCGAATGGCAATTGCTAGCGTTTCCACTGCTACGATAAAAAGGTAGGGAGAGAGAGGGTCTCCTTGGCGAACACCGCGTTCAAGCGAGAATAAATTGGACGCCATACCGTTATTTATGATGCAGCTTTGTATATTCTTGTAAAACGTTTTCACCCAGTGAATAAAGTCTGGCCCAAAGTTAAATATCTCAAGGAACCGGTATAGGAAGTTCCATTCAACGCTATCGAAGGCTTTTTTGAAATCAATAAATACCAGTAGGCCTGGGATATTTTCCTCTGCACTAAATTCCATTATATCATAAATTGATCTAATGGTTTCTCCTATAAAGCGATCCTTAACATATCCCGTTTGATCACAATGTATAATATCAGGTAATACATTTTTTATTCTTGTGGCAATTACTTTAGTCATTATTTTTGTGTCCACATTAACAAGGGAGATTGGACGCCAATTTTCAAGTAGCGAGCGATCTTTCCCTTTCTTTTCAATAGTAATGACTGCTTGTTTTTGTGAGCAAGACATTTCGCCCTTGTAAAAGCACTCATTTGCACACTTAATGAAACTATCACTAATTAAATGCCAGAACTCTTTATAAAATTCTATCGGAATGCCATCATTCCCTGGGGTTTTGTTGTTGTGAAAGCTATCAAGTAGACGAAAGCATTCTTCCGACGAGATCCTACCTTCACAAGAGCGTTTTTGTTCTTCAGAAAGTTTTGGTATGTTTAGCTCACTCAGGAAGGAAGAAATATTCTGAGCGACATTCTGATCTCTATGACTACTTTTATAAAGTTCACGGTAAAATCCTTCCTGTTCCTTTAATATGCACATTGGGTCTGTTTCAATTGTACTGTTTATGTTAAGTTTCCTAATATGTTTTTTAACATGATTTCTTTTTTCTAGGTTCAAAAAATATTTCGTACTTTTTTCTCCATTCTCATGCCATCTAGCTCGTGCACGTATTATTATTCCTATTGTTTTATGGTCATAAAATGACTCAAGTCTCTCACGGGTTTCATAATAACGGGTTGCATTAACGTCATCTGGATTTCTTTCAAATGCTAGCTTTGCCTCATTTAATTCTTTTTCTAAAGTTGATTCTCTCTCGTTCCTTTGCTTCGCTTTTCTTTTAGAGTGACAAATGGCATGAGCCCTTATGTTAAATTTAATCCACTCCCAAACGCTGCGATCATCTGACAGATCTTTCCGTCCTTCCGCCGTCCATATTGGGATCATTTCAGTGATACTATCTATGTATTCTTCATCGGCCAACAAAGAACAATTCATCTTCCAATGACCCGGCCCTTTGATCTCGTTTTGAAGTTTTCCAATTTCTAAGAAAATTTCATCTTGGTCTGTTCTTATTGCCGGAATTATATCAGTTGATCGTACTAAATCATTTAAGTTGTTCGAAATCAGCCAGTAATCCAGCCGGCAAAATATTCTGGGGGATTTTTGACTCCATGTGAAACTCATTGTCTCTGGATTTTTAACTCTCCATATATCTACCAAATCGAGTACGGTTTGTAAACAGTCAATACAAGCTGTAACTGATTTTCGTTGATTTAAAATGCCTCCCCGCTTATCAACAACAGGATTGAGGGGACAGTTAAAGTCACCTCCCATTATGATATTTTCTTCAGAATCTAAATTTTCATTCCTTAAAATAATAACAAGATTTTTCAAGAAATTTATAATCTCTTTGTCCTTATTTGGCGCATATAGATTTATCAACACATTTGATGTTTCTTTTATAACAGCCTTTAGAATAATATATCTCCCCTAAAGGATCTACGATCTTTTGATAAACGGTACAATCAATACCGCTTTTGATCATAATTGCAACTCCACGAGAGTTTGAGGTGCCGTGACTAGTGTACAGCTCTGCCCCCCATTCGTTCGTCCATTGGGTGTCTGTTTGAACCGTCGAATGAGTTTCTTGTAAAAAAATGATATCTGCTTGGCGCTTCCGACACCAACTAAAAATTGATCTTCGTCTTTTAAAATTACTTATGCCCTTTACGTTAAGCGAGATTAATGTAAAAGAATCATCCATTAGAATCTATTTTGACGTGCAAATGGTACTGCGGACACCAAAGAATAAAAACAAAAGTGTTACCAATGCCTGAAAGGAAATATGGAAAAACTGGTGCTCGATATCGTAAAACGCTTACCGTATAAGTCAACAATACATTACAGTACGGTAAGCTTCTAACAAAACAAAAAACTAAATTGTGCGAATACATAAAACACACACACACAAAAATAAATAGACACGGCACAGTACACACACACAACAATCAACGCAAATAAATTCCGTTTGGTGAGACGACCAGATAACATGAAATATTTATGTTATGCCGCCTAAAGACCAGAAAAAATAATAAAAGCGTAGTTTGCAACCATTTGCTGTTATATAGCACAAGAATAGACTTATCTCAAGTTGGTTAAAGAAGCCTAGATCAAAATGAGACACAGTGAATGAATGCCTTTTTAGCCGTGACATCAAGATGCCAAATTTTCCAAATTTTCCAATCTCAGTACAGGTCTGGAATCCTCTTTTTTCCGAGCAAATATTTTAGCGGAGCTCCGCGCGCGCCGAAGGCGCGCGCGCGCGGAGCACCATAGTTAAGAAAATATGGTAACCCATCGATGTGAGAAAATTTGGTTTTATAGCCATGACGTCATAAACGTCCGTACGTACAACGTACGTCCGTACGTCCGTCCGCCCCTTCATGTATGCCAATGTGACCAGTACACGTAACCATATCACGGGCTCAAGTTTAGAGCTCATCCAGGAGGCAATACTCCATTTGATACTGTAACTAGTTTACAGCATACATCTTTGATATTGGACATCAATGTTATGGTCAATTGACACCTGTCAAAACAAGGTATCCGCTGACCAGTATGACGTGACCATATAGCGGGCTCAAGATAGACCTTATCGAGGTCAGTTGTTTTTTTGAAGTTGACCGCTGACCAGGGACTGGTTGTTGATTGAATCGCAGGCTCAAGCAATCAGACACACACACTCACACCTGATCGAGGCTTCATTTTCGCGCTCTTTCTGTGGCTCGACGCGGCTACACAGCCATGCACGTCAGCAAAGCTCTTGACAGTCGATGCTTTTCGTGTTCAGGTTGTGCACAATGTCGATGTCGTTGTCAGATACATCAACCGAAATCTTTTGCCCTACCATTGTAACAATTTCTCTCAGGTTCTCACCATTGCATTCTGGTATTCCATGAACCTCGACGTTGAATTTTCTTGTGTATTGTTAGAGAGTATCATGATCGAATTCAAGGTTTTCAACTTGTCGTTCCAAATCGTGGATGGTTTTTTCGGCTGTTGCAAGCTTATGTTCCAGATCATTCGTCTTCAGCATGAGACTCTCTCTCATTTCCTTTCTTGATTTCTGCAACATTCTTCTCATTGAACTGCAGGGAAGCTTTCAGCTCGTCGATATATTTTCTTATCTCCTGGTTTTCGTTTAGAATTCTAGCGACATCCGTCTGAATTGCTTTTAGAATTTTCCATATTTCGCTTATACTCGGCTTATCGTAAGAATTATCTGCAGTACCTGTGTTCTCAGACATCGGAGTCAACTGAGTCTGATCACTAGAACTCGAAGCGTTTCTTTCAGTCGAATTTAGTCGCTTTGCATCGGGAGAATTTCCCTCACTCGAGGCGCTGCTTAACTGACTTCGTTGTCTTCGTCTATTTCTTGTCATTTTTCCGATTAGACTTCATTTTCCCGGTTGTGTGGAGGCAAAAACTACACTTCACCGAAACACACGTCTGCCAACCTCGGGCATCTCGCCCCAGTCCGAATTCGAACATTCCACTGACACTGGGAAATCAAATAGCTCACCTGGTTTCCACACATCCTCTATGAACTTGAACTTGTCCTGGTCCGAATACGAGCTGATTACTGGGTTGCCTCATGGCAAACCCAGTCAAGGTCTGCGTTTAGTTTGTTTGTTTTCTTTTTTTTTTTTTTTAGTTTTTTTTTTTTTTTCCGTGTTGGTAAAAGTCTTGCCTGTCACTCCCCTGGTAAGTGGTGTCTTTGTGGATAGAGCCTTCTGCGAGTATTTTCTTAGGATCGAGAGGGTAGTGGAACAGCGTAGATTTCTCTGGTGGACACAGTAGAATCATTAACTTAGCCTGCAATGGCGTCGAAAGTCATGTAACGCGAATGGCGTTTTAGTGGATCCTTAAACAAAATATACCCTTATGGAGCTCAATAATGGAAAGTCAGTTGGATAAAATAGGCAGGAATCTCAAAAGCGACGAGCACTGGACTTCGACAACAATCTATCGCCCGTCGAGACGAAATCAAAGTGAGCTGTAATATTTACCTGAAGTAATTTGACACGATTGAGTTTCTTGTCTTCACGCACACAATGAAATAGGAAGAGGTTTTCGCCTCTAAGAGCAAATATGTTGTTTGTTTCAATAAATATTTCGCTGGAAAAGGATTCTGTGGTATTTTCTGCCTTTGTGAATTATAATATCATGTTGTGTATTGAATTTTCGAGCTTAAGGTTCAAATGTGATATGGGAGAAGTTTTTTAGTATTGCTCTGTAAGCAGGAAGGGTTCACAGGCCTGTTGGAAGCGTGCTTGAGTTTCAACAAAATGAGCCCCAAAATCAGTGAAAACTTGTGACGCAGATGAATAATAAAGTAGCTGCTATTTCCAAAATGATGGAATTACCTGGTGATAAATAACGTCGTACGCGTCTTGGAGAGTAAATTTTGACTTTGCATAAACAAGAGTTGGGCGATTGTGATCTTTGTTTTGACTTCGCTCATTTCATTGTCAAACTTTATAACACTTGACAGAAAAAGAAACTTACAAAAACCCGGTATCTTGCCATCATTTGACACAGATGCTTCACTGTTTGGCGAGTAAACATGCCGCGGTAACTTAATCACGGCGCCCGCTGAATTCCGACCATGTCACTTTCGATTTTGCAATTTACTTGAACGTAGCAAAAATCTCCCAAAATGTTTGTCGCTGATCGTAACTTTTTATATTCTATATTCACGGTTCAAAATTAATGTTGTTTTCATGTCGTAAATATTTTATTCTCGATCGACCGTCCGGGAAACTTCCTTCTGCTCTTTCTGAAAACTGTGTATCAATATTTATTTGCTTTTTCATCAATATTTGTTTTGCATAAAACAAGCTAACAGAATCTGTACCTTGCTGAGTTCGCATTTGTTAGCGTTAATAGTATTTTCGGTCAGATGTTTCTGTTTTTTATGAGGGGTTTATTGGTTTGGTCTCCCACCCAACACTAACCCCGCGAAACAGGGCTTGACTTCAGTGAAGTTTAGTATTACAAAGTTTTCGGATGCTCATAGGGCACGCTTGTGGTGAAAAGAAGTTGTGAGGGAACTTGAAAATTATCAACATGTCAGCCCAGAAGCCAATGTTTCTCGCTTCTCTTTTATTTGTTATTCTTCAGAGACTGGAATGCTGTATTTCAATACCACACAATTCAGTGCCTTCTGATTTTCTGTAGCACGTACCACAGGCAAGCCAGTGTATGCTTCACAGAAGCATCTCGATGATGATGATGATGATGATGATAATTATCTTAATAACCAAACATGGAATGAAATATACGAATGGTTAACAGTGGAGTAAAATCGCCAAAAAATAAACAAGACTCATTGTATAATAAAAACATCACTATTCACATGTTGTGCCTCTCTGTTCGTGATTTTGGGGCAGCATACTTGCGAGTTCTTCTCAAATTGTAGCGCTTATTATGTTCCACTGGCAAGTATTTGCGACATGGATGCTGCTCATCTGTAAGGATACGTTCAAGTTCACGTTTGGTAGCTGTGTCTCGTCTTACACTTAGCTTCTCTACTGTATTTTCTGATGCTCCTGAAATTCTCATGCATCTCTTTTGGACTCGTTCGATTTCTTCCTCTAAAGAACAAGGGATCCCACCCCATATCAGCCAGGCGTATTCCAAAAGAGGTCTTTGTCTAGAACAGTACGTAGTAACTCCAACCTCTAACGGAAGACCAGCTTTTCTGCACTCACGTAGATGAAAAAGTCTTTTTCTGGCCTTCTTATTAATTTCATTTACATGCACTGTCCACTTGAGGTTATCTTGGTAGAAAAAGCCTAAAATCTTAAAGCTGGTTACACGCTCAATTTGTTCACCTTCACTAGAAACAAGAGTATCGGGACACGGTGTGTCTTTGAAGTTAATCCACATTTCTTTGATTTTGGTAGAATTTATGATCATCTTGTTATTATTAGACCACGCCTGCATACTATCAAAAACCACTTGCACTTTACTTGACTCGGAAGAAAAAACCGCTCGTAAACAGTGCAGTCATCAGCACACTTGCACACGTCAATACTGTGGAATAGCATCGTCTAGATCATTAACAAGAACGCTAAACAGTGACGGAGAGATAACAGACTCTTGGGGGACTCCTGCAGGATCGGACAGGACACGATCTTGGAGAACACACCATGAAGTTTTACTTGAAAACAGCGAATCCACTCACAGAAACCAAGACATGCAATGTGCCATGGTCGACACGCTCAAAGGCCTTTCTAAAGTCAAAGAACATGGCGTGTATTCACTTCCGCCCTTTGCAGGTGTTGTCTGTTAAATTGAACCATGACTGCATAACGTCTGCGAGCGCAGAGACAGTTGACCTGTCCTTGGTAAAGGCATATTGGTTTGGACGTATTCCCAGGTTTTACCATTAATTAACAGCTGTATCCTTTCTAGGATCTTTGCCATCTGCGGGAGAACAGATATCTGTTTATAGTCGGAATTGATGCACGTCGGGTTCGAGACCTTAGGAAGCGGGCTAACAAAGGCGTGCTTATACATGTCTGGGTAGGTTCTCTATTCGATGCTTGCCAGATATAATATCGTGAACCACTTTAGCCAGTTCCTCGAGATGTTTCTTTAGAAGCCAAGCAGAGATGCTATCGCTCCCAGTAGCTTTCTTTGGGTTGAGCCGTTTAAGGACAGACTTAACTTGACCAATGCTAGCAAGTTGGGAAGGGATATCTCGCAGTCCACTTGGAAACCGTTTATGTTAAGTTACTCCAAACAGATGTAAACACCTCTTGTAACCGTTCAGTAAGTGTAGAAAGGTCTTTAGCTGAGGGTGCCTGAAGTGCTGAACCACCAGAATTCCC
This sequence comes from Montipora capricornis, assembly GCF_036669925.1. Lineage (NCBI taxonomy): Eukaryota > Metazoa > Cnidaria > Anthozoa > Scleractinia > Acroporidae > Montipora > Montipora capricornis. Next base: position 13,323,764 of record NC_090891.1, on the reverse strand, counting down.
AGTCAGAGCTTTGATTTCTCGGTACCACTGGCTAGGATCAGTTTTCCGCAAACCAGAATTTCTATTTTGGTAATATCTGGCTTTGGCAGTCGCAATAAGGTTAGTAACTTCTAAGCACAGATCGTGATATTTCAGAACGTGATATATCAGAGCGTGATATTTCTTGTGTAATCTCGTTAACGAATTTTGATCGCAAATTTAATTTGCGGAGTCATCCAGGGCTTGTATGGTGGATTTACACGGACAGTTCGTAGAGGCATTGTTGAGTCAAATCTAACAGTCGTTAAAATCCTTGTCGCAAACGGCAAAATGGTCATTTAATACTGTTAAAATCAGCAATCTAAATCGAAGGGCTGCTTGATGAAACATGTTCTCCTTTCGATCAAAGTCTTAGAGGTTCATTTGAAATGAAAATTGAAAGTGCGGTTGTTCAAGGGCCCACATGAAAATGGCGGCTCCAATTGAGGTGAGCGTTGCTTTGTTATAATATGACCCATCTTGTTTGCTTAAAGCCATGTAGAACTATGTTAAACATTTTTTTTAATTTCTCGATTTCAGTAACAATTCGTTTTGCTGGGCAAACCAGTCCTACAAAATAGAATTACTCAAAGTGAAACAAGATTGTTAATTTTCAGAAATAATTACCTGGAAAAACGAAGTCAAACACTGGTTGACAAAAGTATGAACTCTTCTATTACCTTTGAAAACTTTCAGGCCAAATTCTGTGGCCCTCTTTGTATTCTGTAGCACAGCATCATCTTCTATTCTCAATATTTCCATTTCAGAAATGCTGGTGAGTTTACGCCGGCCATTTTGCTTTCTTTTTGCAATTATTCTACGAGGGCGCGCTGGATATCAAGTGATAGATAACCAACGAGACGCGTAACGCCGAGTTGGTTATAATCAAGTTCTATCCACCAAGTCCGAGTAGAATAAATGTTTTATTAAAAACTCCATGATGTTCCCGGGGTAGTATTGTTGACTAAAGCATCGATTTCTGCCTCGGTCAATGCCGGTCCAAAACCGCATTTGTCGGCCATTTTTTTCTTAGAGCTGCAAAAATGTTTTCAGTTCGCTTTATTGCTGACGCATTCCTTGACCATATTATTGTTTTCTTAAAAAGAAATCCAAAATATTGGAGAAATCTTCTTTATGTAATTTCATAAAAAGAAAGCGGATGTTACAATGGAGGTTAACTATCAATAGAGTTATTTCAGTAGAGTTAACGACTTCCAAAATCCTGAATTCAAGATTTTGGACTACCAAAATCCTGAATTCAATATTTTGGACTGCCAAAATCCTGAATTCAAGATTTTGGAAGTCCAAAATCTTGAAATCCAAATCTTGAATTCAGGATTTTGGCAGTCCAAAATCCTGAATTCGGGATTTTGGAAACTTAAGCCCGCCGAACACTTGAGGAAAGAGCTGAGCCAACTGCCTCGCGAAAATGTGTTTCTTTCTGTAACATGTGAACCAATTGTTCCGAGTTCCGAATCCCGAGTGGAACAAATTGGACCTAAATGGATAATTTGAGAACTATTGAGGGTTTTCATCTTACGTCACGGCGGCCATGTTGGTATACAGAACAATGCAGTAAAGTGTCTTTTGGGAATTTGACTTTATTATTATGCAAAACGTGTGGGGCCATTTTCTAGTGTTTTGTACACCAACATGGCCGTCTCATCACGTGGATGAAAACCAAGAATTGTTCCTGTGGTGCAAATGATAATGCTTGCGGGCAAAAGCTAGAACTAAACAGTTGTTTTGAACGTTGCGAGAGTTGTGTGACGTATCACGTTATGTTATAATTCAGTGCATTGTATATGTAGTTTGAGTTGACTTCATTGTTATAAGAGCCTGCAATCCTCGTGTTTGCAGTTTTGCCGCCATGTTTGTGTTAGTAAGAGATTTGGTGATTAAAGTTTAATATTCTCCAGGCAAACGTTTCCTTCTTATACAACAATGTAATCACCATCTCAATGGACAAAGTACTTCGGCCGGAGCGCTTGGAAACGGACCCTAACAGTGGCGAGGCTTCGAAAGAATGGATACATTGGAAACGAACGTTTGATAACTTCTTGGCTGTGCTACCACAAACTGGCCACAATAAGCTCTCTCGGTATTGGCGAACTTTGTGTCTCCCTCAATTTTTCAACACATCGAAGAGTGCACCGAGTTCGAAGCAGCCGTAGGAATATTACAAGCGCGACGAGGTGCCAACAACCTCACGAAACGTTGGATGAATTCCTCCAATCTCTCAAAACACTTAGCAAGGATTGCAATTTTCAAAGTGTCACCGCCTCTAAATACCGCGAAGAGAGCATTCGGGACGCTTTTATTACTGGATTACGGTTACCTTTCATCCCCCAGAGGTTATTGGAGAACAATACGCTAGATCTGAAAACTATGTTTGATCAAGCTCGTTCTCTGGAATTGGCTATGCGTAATTACGAATCCTACGCTAGTCCTCCTTCATCTGTCAATGCAGCAGTCCCGCTCGCCGCTATGGAGGACCAGGAGCAGATAGATTCTGGCACACTAGCCGCAGTAGGATCAAATGCCTCTACTTGTTTCTTCTGTGGGAACAGTAACCATCCTCGTTCAAGATGCCCTGCCCGGGACGCAGTTTGCTCAAAATTTCAGAAAAGGGGCCATTTTGCGAAAGTTTGCCGTGGAAAGATCATCAGTAAGAGCAAATTTTCAGCTGCAGCCTGGTCTCCCACACTTGCTGCAGTGGGTGCTCCTGAATCCCTTTCAAAGTCTCTAGGAACTGTTACTATAGAAGGTTTGGAAGTCGAGGCCCTCTTTGATAGCGGTAGCACGGAAAGTTTTATTCATCCAAGGTTGGTGGAGAAGGCAGCTCTTACCGTTCGTCCTTCATCTAGTTCAGTATCCATGGCTACCTCAGTATCTAGTACAGTCAGTATCACTGGAACGTGTGCCGCTAATCTCTCCTACCAAGGGCATGAATATGCAGATTACAGCCTGTCGGTCTTGCCTGGACTTTGTGCTGACCTAGTCCTTGGTCTAGATTTTCAATCCCAGCATTCGAGTGTCACTTTCCATTTTGGGGGCTCTGAACCACCCTTGGCCATCTGTGGTTTTAGTAAACTGAATATAGATCCACCTGAACCGTTTGCAAATCTGACTACAGACTGCCACCCAATTGCCTCGAAGTCTCGAAGATACAGTCAAGAGGATACCGCCTTTATTGATGAGGAAGTGAAAAGATTACTCAAAGAAGGCATCATAGAGCCAAGCCTTTCACCATGGCGTGCTCAGGTCGTTGTAACTAAGGACGAAAATCACGGGAAGAGGCTTGCGATCGACTATTCACAAACAATCAACCGATTCACACTTCTAGACGCTTTTCCACTACCCAGAATAAGCGACATGGTCAATAAGATCGCCCAGTACAGAGTATTCAACACCATTGATCTTCGAAGTGCATATCATCAAGTGCCACTTAAGGAAGCAGACAAGCCTTACACAGCCTTTGAAGCTCGAGGTAACCTCTACCAGTTCACGCGCCTGCCCTTTGGGGTCACTAATGGAGTAGCCTGTTTTCAGAGAGAGATGATGAAGTTTGTAGATCAAAATGGTCTCGAGGCGAGCTTCCCCTACCTTGACAACGTTACCATTTGTGGCAAGGACCAAGAGGATCATGACGCTAACCTGAAACGGTTTCTGGAAGCTGCCAAATGCAGAAACCTCTGTTATAACACTGACAAGTGTATTTTCTCAACCCGGCGTCTCCCTGTCTCTGGATACATCATCGAGGAGGGCACCATACGTCCAGATCCTGAACGTCTACGACCCCTTCGCGAACTCTCAATTCCACACAATTCTAAGTCCATGAGCAGGTGTCTCGGATTATTCTCTTATTATTCACAATGGATTCCAAGGTTCTCGGATCGAATCAAGCCAATTGCCTCTTGCAAGACTTTTCCCTTGCCTCGGCCAGCTGTTGAAGCATTTGAGAGTCTCAAGAAGACGATAGAAAACTCTGTTGTCACCGCTATCGATGAGACCATTCCATTCGAGGTGGAAACCGATGCGTCTGAGGTGGCTTCAAGGCAGTGAACTGAAGCATGCATCCATAGAGAAGGAAGCCCAGGCCATTATAGAAGCGGTGAGGCATTGGAGACACTTTTTTTCTGGAAGACACTTCATCCTGAAAACTGATCAGAGATCGGTGGCCTACATGTTCGACAAACATCATAGAGCGAAGATAAAGAACGAAAAATTCTTGCGTTGGCGATTGGAACTCTCCTGTTTCAGCTTTGATATAGTCTATCGCCCTGGTAGAGATAACTTCCCAGCTGACACACTTTCCAGGGCTATGTGCGCCATGGCCACTGAAGATTTCCTCTTCAAGCTTCACGAGGCTCTTTGCCATCCAGGCGTGACCAGACTAAACCACTTTGTGAGAACCAAGAACCTACCTTATTCCGTCGATGAGATCAAGAAAATGACAAGTCGGTGCCCTGTATGTTGCGAATGCAGACCTCAGTTCCATCGTCCAGAGAAGGTTCCCCTTATCAAAGCCACTCAGTCATTCGAGAGGATCAATATCGACATCAAAGGCCCCCTTCCAACGAATAACGGAAACAGGTACCTCCTCATGGTTGTTGATGAGTACTCCAGGTTCCCATTTGTTTTCCCGTGTCCTGATGTGTTTACCAACACATTTGTTAAGTGCCTTACATCGCTCTTTTCACTTGTTGAAATGCCAGCTTATGTCCACTCAGACCGCGGAGCTTCATTTATGAGTAGAGAGTTACACGAATTCCTGTCTTCGAAAGGGGTGGCTTCGAGTCGAACTACCAGTTACAACCCGGAAGGAAACGGTCAAGCGGAGAGATGCAATGGCGTGATATGGAAAGCAGTTACTATGAGTTTGAAATCCAAGAACGTTCCACTTAAGAATTGGCAAGATGTCCTCTCTGATGTGCTACACTCCGTCCGCTCCCTTTTGTGTACTGCCACCAATGAAACTCCTCATGAGCGATTCTTTGGTTTCTCACGCCGATCGTCCGCTGGCGCCACCATCCCCACCTGGCTAGCTACACCTGGGCCAGTGTACATAAAACGTCAGGTGCGCACAAGTAAGATGGACCCTTTGGTGGATGAGGTGGAACTACTCCAAGCAATCCCTCACTATGTATGTATGTATGTATGTATGTATGTATGTATGTATGTATGTATGTATGTATGTATGTATGTATGTATGTATGTATGTATATATGTATGTAAACACGGAAAATCATCAGTTAAGCTTAAGTTAAAAACTAAAACTAATTACAACTGCTTTACATTATTGCCGTGTGGGAATCCGATATATCAGCTACCTTCTTGATATTTCGCTTAAAATGCTCAACGGATGCAGCCTTTTTTTAAGTTTTTGGGCAAGTTATTCCATAGCATGGCCCCGCTGTAAGAGAAGCTTCGTTTCAAATAATTGGTGCTTGGTTTGGACAGGGTCAGCCTTCCCTCAGAGTTTCTTAAGTTGTAAGCAGAGTGACGCTGAGAGAAAAGACTTTGTAGATAATCCGGAGCAAGGTCATTCATGGTTTTATACATCATTAAGGCTTTTTGTTTCTTTCGGCGAAGAGATAGCCTCTCTCAGCTGAGGGTGGAAAGAAGGTGGTTTGAGCTCGCATCAAAGGGTGATTTAGTAATAACTCTGGCTGCGCGATTCTGTAATTTTTGGAGCTTATCACTCAAGTAACCACTCAAACAGTCCCAGACGGGGCTGCAGTAATCAAAATGAGGCATAATTAAGGTGTTATAAATTAGAATTGCAGTTTCTTTGGATATAAACGGCCGCACACGTTTTAGGGCGCCTATAGCTGAAGAGACTTTCTTGCAAATCTCTTCAACGTGTTTACCCCAAGAGAGGTGACCATCTATGGTAAGACCCAAGGATTTGGTATGAACGACTCTCTTGATAATTTGGTCATCAATTCTGATTACTACATCGTCACATTGGACAGATAGCCTTTGTCTTGATCCAATAATCATTAGCTCAGTTTTAGCAACATTTAGACTGAGCTTGTTAGCTTTCAGCCAACTGCTAAGGTTATTTAATTCAGGGGTTAGAGCTAGCTTAAGTTCTGTTAACGTTTTAGCAGATAACGTAAGGTTGGTGTCATCGGCAAACATTCTTGGTACGATCTTTTCTGACTATTTCTAAGCCAGGTATGTATACTTCGTTATCACGTACTGTAGAGTCTAATTTTGATTCGTTGATATGTAAAATATCAACTTTAGAAGAGGACATAAAAACTCTAAGTTCGTCAATATGAGACAACAGGCTATTAATGTTAAGGGACGCTATGGCTAAACCTCGACCAAAGATTGTGGGACAGATGGACTTACCACAGTTGGTATCCTTATGGACATCAGCCGAGTCGGATTCCCAGACGGCAATATCCTAATCTACACGTAAATGGTTAATGAAATTTTGAGCTAGGCGCATGGTGCCTTTCTTGTTTAAATGAAGACCACTTCGATTTAAGTGGCTAGTTCTTGAAATGTTAGAGTGGTCAACAAAACCCCAGTTCTTTTGCTGGCAGCATTCCTTAAGAACTTTGTTCACGTCAGGTACTTTACGTGCAAGGGCTTCGTCATCAGATCTATTGATGAGACCGGATATAGATATCATAGCTGAAGATTCAGAGCTGATTGCTTCGGCTAGGTCAATCAGTTCTACTGCACATTCACGAGGAGTATAGGAGGATCGTAAACTATTGGTTCCCACATGGATAATTAACTCGTCCGGGTTTCTGCGTAGTAGTGGCTTGATATGATCCTTCATGTCTTGCGTTGTGCATCCCGGAAAAGTGGCTATCTTAACTTGTGAATTCTTCGACATTTTATGGCTTTGTAGGTATTTGAGAGTAGAATCACCCGCTATAATGACTTTCTTCTGACGGTTGGGCTGTGAATGATCAAATTGATCTGACGAATTGATTAAGTTAGTGTTTCGCATTCTAATCTCTGAGGACGACGGAGATGTTCTGTGTCCTGTGACAGCGCTATTCCCATTTTGATTGCTTACATTTCTTTCGATTTGATCTTCAATTTGAACTTGAAGAGGCTCAAATCCGTTATGGGTTTGAATTATATTAGCGGGCATTGTTTTCTGGCTATGTTTTGCATTTGTACTTCTCGGGTGCGGCTTTGCCACGGACCAACGATCACTTGATTGTAGTTGATTGGTTTCAGCTTCACTCTTTTCTCGCGTAATGATGGTTAGAGCTAACTTTAGAGAATCATTTTCTTGCTCTAATGACAGAACTCGGCTTTCAAGGAACAAACATTTTTCTTCCAACTCATTAATTGCATTGTCTTTTTTGGATATGGTGGATAATAACTTTTCACACTTCTTTTTGTAGTCGAGGAGCTCGACACCTAAAGCATTTCCATCTTGTTTTTGAATATTTTTCATCGACAGAAGCTTTGTATTTTATTGAACCTGTTTTTGAAGGATCAATAAATCGAGTTTCAATCCCTCAATATCGGCAATGATTTCTGAATTTGGTCGCTTTTCAGAATCATTTAGCAGACTCTCGCCATCAGTCGAGGTTTGAAAATTACTCTCGCCG
>NC_090891.1:13276154-13293654 GCF_036669925.1 Montipora capricornis | reverse complement strand
TACCAAAAACATAGCTCCGTCGTTTCCAAAATGCACTATAAAAAGCGGGGATCGCGCGAAATTGCTGTACAGGCTCATAAGTGTCTTCAAAGACTGTTAGGTGCCAGGAGCTCGGAAGAGAACGCAAGATTTGGAGCGACTATCGAGCGTACACAATCAGAAAGCGCACGGCCCAAAACGGTGCCCCGCTCTTCAACCGCTTATTAATCCGAAGACCACAGACGAAGACGATTTTTTAGACACCCAGATTTTCGTTAAATTTGTCTCCAATAAAAAAGTCTCAGCGACTGCATTGGCTCGGGGCCTTGTAGCGGGCGGTAAGATGCTCTCCCCCCCCCCCAAAAAAAACAAAAAAAACAAAAAACAAAAAACAAACAAACAAGACAAGAAATTCCTCGCTGCCCAAAAACCCACACACTCAGGATTGAAGAGTAAACACCGTTCAACTCGTTTCAAAGTGACTTTAATGTATCTTAGCTCAAACGGTTCGTTTTCATGTACACACTCTTTCATCAAATCTAGGCACTGTGTTTTGGGCACTGACTAGGCCGAGAAAAGAAGTTTGTCATGAGCATCTTTTTGGGCACCGGGGTGCTGCTTTCATACTTGCTTGAGAACGTCTAGATCTTATCCGTACTGGCCTTTTGGAGGCCGTTTGTGTCACGGAACGGGGAGTCATAAAAATCTCTTCAGTATCTGACTCGTCATTTTTGCCATCGAAAGCGTAGGGCAGAGGGCTCCATATGGAACTGAATCGTTGCGCCTGTTTCGAGGAGATCCATTTCAACTCGAAAGCCATCTGCCTTCGTTCCTCGAGGACGTGTTGCCTGAGACCGGGAACTTTGTACCTTTTGAACTGACCCTTGAGTGTATCTTTCGTCACGCTTTTAACGTAGTGAAGTGCACGCTTCATATCTTCGTCCATTGTTGCCTCCTCTTGCTTTTACAGGCCCTAGAGCTCTTTCTCTTTTTCTGCCTGACGAAAAACTCTTCTCTAGAGCGCTCTATGTTAGGGTGGTAAGGGCCGTTCACAGAATCAAGCAAATGCGCGTCTTCCTCCCGCATCATTCCCGACCCTTAGTTTTTTTTCTCAGAATTGCGCTTGTGCAAGCTCTGCTCGGTTACGACAGTCTTCTCTGAATTGCCTAACTGTTGCACCGATTAATTCCAGCTGCCTGCCCTTCAAGCTATGTCGCGGTTGCTGTTTTCCTAGCTTAAATATTTCCGCCAGGTTCCTCTCCCACTCATTTACGTTACTGGAACTACCCGCCTCAATACTCGATCCCTCGCTCTCTTGGTCTTCTTGACTTGAAATGATCGTTTCTTCGCATGGCTCCTTCACAATGCACTCTTCACTCTCGCTATCGTCCATTATCAGGTTTCGAATACGGTTCTTCTCTTCTTCGTTAAGTGGGCCGGCATTGTCAGTGGTTGTTTCCGGAGCTCAGGTCTTAGGCAACTCGAGCGGTAGTATCACTGCCAAGTTTGATGCCCATACAATGCAACCCATGGCATGATCTCTCAAAAATTGTTGGATGCCCTGCAGCCGGTTGACATTGGAGGGTTTTGAAGAAGTAGAAGGAGAGAAACATCTCCTTCTGGCACGTGATAAAAATGGGGCATTGGATGTTCATGGGCTTTGGTGACTTGAACTTTCGGTCGTGTGCTATCAGTCCTCCCTAACAAAGATTTTGAAAGATGAACAGAGTATCATGTAGACTAAAGTAAAAGGAGACTGAAAACGGACTATTTCCACCCGGCGGTCGTGTTTATCAGATTGCCTGACAACGTTTCCAAGCAAAGCTTACCTTCCAGTCATCTGGATCAAACAGTCTTGCGTACGCCTCGTCCTTAAAGATGACTTGCGTGTCCTCATCGACTTAACTCTTGTTGAACGCTTTTTGTGTCGTGATCAGCGCGATGTACTTGATAATAAAATGAACATAACAACACATCAGCTGATTCACGTCCTTGTTTGAACCCAGCTTTTGCAAAACACCACCAAAAAACCGTTGGGAAGTGTAAGTGAGACCATTTGGTTCGTGTCCAAAAAAATGCGTCCAGACGATTCATGCAGATTGTTCAGAGGCAAACTGATTTAGCAAGACAATGGACCTCGGTTTTCTTCAGAAGAATTCAAAGCATTTAGTCATAAATGGCAATTTGAGCACGAGACATCTTCAACAGGGTATCCCCAAGGCAATGAGAAGGCAAATCAAGCAGTCAAAGCGGCCAAGACCTTGATGAAGAAGGCAAAGAAAGCTGGCACTGATCCATACACTCTTGTCTCACAGAAACATACCTACCCCAAGGGCTTGGCTCAAGTCCTGTACAACGTCTAATGAGCAAAAGGACAAAAGCCTTACTTCCAACTACCGCGAACTTTCTTAAACCAAAGCTTTGCGCGAAGGTCGAAGCTCTTTGCGTGCATGCAAAAACAGGTTCATTACTACAACAAAGGAGCTAAAGACCTGGTAGATCTAAAGCCTGGTGACGTTGTCCGGATTGTTCCAATCGGCAATGGTGTAAAGGAACCAGTTAAGGCCGTTGTACAATCTAAGGTTAGCATACGGGAAACCGAGATTGGCACTGAGAATGGACGGGTGTACGTCCGCAACCGCCGTCACCTGCGAAAGTCTCAGGATCCTTTCGACAGAAGCTTTCCTGCGATGTCTTTCAAAGGCGTGGCTTCACCTACCAAGAATAACGTGAATAGCTCACTGAACCTCAAGAAACAATATGTCACAGAGCACACAACCATTTCCGCAGCAACAGCATCGGAGCCAAAAGGTTCAGTCACAAAAAGGCACACTCGTTTCCACCGTACTAGTTCATTCTATTGTGCTAGAAATTGAAATGGATAACCTTGCAAAATCCTTGCCAGAGTGTAAGAGAAGAAAACAGGAGAAATCAGCCTCGCCTTTGTGCACTACACTTCAAGATCACAGCAATGATTTTATGCCAAAAAAGGTTGACCTGTCATTCTCTCACGAGCTAGAATCTCTGAAAGAACAATTAATGGAAGAGCCCCTGGTGAATTCCTTGCGTGGCAGTGAGAACGTTGTGCGACTACAAGTCGTCTCCAGCGCATTTTGGCTACCACTGCGCGACAATGGAATTCCAGCTCTCTTGCAGGTCGTTCTCCGCTTTGACGTTTTTCGCATTGAAAATTCAAGTCTGCCTACCAGTTGTCAAAAACTTTGCAGGGCGTTAGCATCACCGGTCGTGGTGGCAGCAAATGACATTGAAAGAGGTATGGGCAACCTCGATTACTCGCTATACAGAAGTTTACAGGAAAGTCAAATTGGCGAAATACACGTTCGAAAAGTGCTGCACAGTCAAGAAGTCCTTGTCATTACTCGGTACCGGCGAGCACTGTGAGGAAACCATTGTGAGACATAGGTGACCGAGAGGGTGAATTTGGGGGAGCAAATGATTATCAATTACGATCTCATAGAGGTCTCTGGTGGCTAGTGCTTCTCCATAAGCAAACGAAAGCTCGTGGAAAATGCCATCAAAGCGGAGGAAATGGGAAAGGAATCGCCAAGAGCATTTGTTGAACATAGCGATGACGAGGCACCAGATGTAACGTACTAGTTTAAAGATATTCTGGAGAACAGCCTGTCGCAGACCGATGCTGGATTCTTCTGCGAACACTTCATCAGAATATTGAATTATGGCACACAAAGAGAGGGTACTACGCTTGATCGGTGAACCGAACAGTGGAAAAACCAGCTTGTTTACGCCAATTACTCGCATTATCCCTGAAAGGTTATTTAGTAGACTGAATTTCGATTAGGAAGGTGTATCTGGCAGCCTTTTTTTCCCTTGTGCATATTGCCATTACAAAAAATCAACATGTATCCAACCGGCTGGGAAAGTCAGCTCTGTGTTAAATCCGAGATGCACACGTCTGGGATACCACAGCGCGCGAAGTGGGCTTTAAGCTCGTTTATGACAGTACACGATGTAGTGTCTGGTTGTGCATCAACTTCCCAGAACCCCGAGTAATAATGCACTGTGATGAGGTAATTGAGGTCATTGCAGCTAAATAGGTCTGTTCCAATTTTCGCCCATGGTCTGTTTGGCACGTCATGTGAATGCAGCGTTTCCTTGGGTTGCTTGATGTCAAAGGAGCGTCAGATGCTGCATTTATCGATATAGTCCTTGACGGCACCAATACAAACATTCTCTGGCGCGTCTAAGGCAGCCTTCGATCTCAATGTGGGCTGAATGAATTCGCTCAAGCATTTCGTGTTTTAGGGTTGAAGGGATCACGGCTTGATTTCCACGGAATATTATGCCGTCTTGTTCACTCAGTTCATCGCGGAACTAAAAGTAACGAACTGCTGCTTCGGGGAGTTCGAGTTTGTCTTATGGCCAGCCAACTGCTATAATTAGACTGAGGGCCTGCAGGTCGGGGTGATTTTTCGTGTAAACACGGACGTCTTTTAAACGCGCAGCACCTATTTGAAGGCACTGGCCACTTTCCTATCCTAACTCAAACGGTGTTACTTCTTCCTGTAGATAAGCTCTGCTCCCTTTTCTTTGTTTAGCTTTATCTTGCGCTCACGGCATCTCTTCATTAAGGCATGCACTTTTGCGTCATGGTGCGTTGCTTCTTCTTCTAACCATTTGAATATGTAATTACAAAGGAAGCACTTTCTCCTCAATTTTTTCAAGACCCTGAGTGTTAGTCTGACCGGAGTTGAACTCACGACCTCCTGCGTGACAGCCCGGTGCTCAACCAAGTGAGCCACCGGTGTTCGGTATCAATCTTACCAGTGACACTAAATACATCCGGATACTGTTGCAGCATTGTATCTTTTTTTAGGAATGCACTGTTTTCTTTCTCTGTCTATCCTACTGCTGAAATGTTTTCGTGCTTCACTTGGATGAGTTCTATCTGTTTGCTAGACGGACTACTCAGGAAACGTTGGTAAAGATATCTTATGAATAAAAAAAAACCTGTTGAGCTGCCGAGCAGGAGCACTTGCCATCGTGAATTGACATCTTTCGACTGGCAAGAGAAACATTTAATAGCAGAAGCCAAAAATTAAGCTGATTTGAAATTTCACGCCCTTTTTTCGGTTTCTTGAAATATTTCATGAATTTTCTATTCATATAGTCACACAAAGACAAAAATGAGACAGCGCGTTTTCTCTTTTGAGTTTTGCAAAGCTCCAATATATGAACACCCGAAACTTAAATTGTCATTCTAACTTTAATTTCTTTTGTGAATTTAAGACACTTTTGTCGGGTCTCCTAGGTTTACATATCTTCGAGGGAACTCTATGCTGATGTTTTTGCTTGTTTGTACAAAAAAGCGCTTATTTTACTTGGATTGTCTCTCTTTAACCCTCTCATTAGTTTAGTCGTTTTGATTTAGATGTTGCGCATTGGAATGTGAGATTCAATCTCATGCAAGAGAGAAGCCATTGGGCTGACAGAAATCCCAATGTACCAAAAAGAATTTCCAAACAACAAAAAAGCCATGCCAAATGAATGTTACGAAGGTGGAGACGATTAAATGATTTCTGAAAAAAGAAATAGCATTGTTTTGTATGAATATCATGAGAAAAAAACAATGTGAAAGAACTCGTAAGCAAAGGAAATGATGCAGCCGCAAGTTCAGTAACGCGGGAGTTACTATACAAAGACCCTAATCATTATTCCAAAAAAGATCTGCAAGTGTCATCTCCGTGTTTCCGTTGAACACGCCATGAAAATTCATGCGGCTCCAAATTATCCCTGTCAATAATATAACATATCTCAAATAGGACGGGGACAACGGAGATGGCCAAGACACACTTATAGTAGTACAGGGAGGTCATAGAAAAATATTCTAAACATTATTCCAGCAAAGGTCTGCAAGTGTCATCTCCGTGTTTCCGTTGTACACGCCATGCTTTGAGAAATTCATACGGCTCCAAATCATCCCTGTCAATAAATAACAGATCTCAAATAAGACGGGGGCAACGCAGATGGCGGAGACACACTTACAGTAATATAGGGAGGTAATAGAAACGATGAAATAATGAAATAACCTAAACATTATGCCATAAAAAGTATCCGCAAGTATCGTCTCCGTGTTTTCGTTTACTGCCGCCCGCACCCCACCCCCCCTCCCCAACGCTTTAAGAAATTCATGCGGCTCAAATATGACTGTTACAACGAAGATGGCGGAGACACCCTTACAGTACAAATGGAATAACCAATCACAATACTATTACAACAACTACTGACCGCACTACTACTACAATTACTACTACTATTCTTTCTATTGCTACTACTATTACTACAACTACTAGTACTCGTACAAGAACTGCTACAGAATATTTCAACATAATATCAATAATAATACTTAAAAATGCTAAAATTTATTGATATATTTATTCCATTTGAACTGTAAGTGTGTTTCCGCCGTTTCCGCCGTCTCCGTTGTTCCTGTCCTAGTTAAAATCTTTTGATGGCAGACACGAATCAAGTTACATAAACTACTTATCTTCGGTACCCTTATTGTATACCCGCATTAGGGGTGCTTTGATGGTTCACGGGTATACATTTCCGAGTCTTTTACCCTTTTCGTGGGAACCGGCTCGGCTGTTCCACTCTTTCCCCTTTGCTGTACATAATCTCAATCGAGATTTTGGCTGCTTCACTTTGCTCTTCTCTTGATATTCAGGGTTTTCTGCTTGCTGGCCTTTCTGATCGCTTGCTCTCTCTTTCTCATTACAGGCCGTTAAACCCTTTTCGGAGCTTTTCGTGTTTATGCCTTTAAATATATTTCTGTGGGCTCTAAATTGGGCAAGTGTCGTGGTCTCTAGTTCGGGCGTTAGAGGTGTCTTTAAGACTCTCCTGTGGACTTTCGACAAAATCGACCTCCGACTTCCTTTTCTCTGTTGTAGACTTTCCACAAAAGTAAGATACTGAGAGATCTTTGAACCGTGACTGGGCATCTTTTTCTAATTGATTAAAGAAATTGGCTCCCTCGCCTGAAGGCACGCGAGCCGGCTGCCTTGGCACTTGTCATTATTTACAAACGCTCTTTCCCTCTCAAAGCTGTGGTTTGCCTCCTTGAGTGTTTTCTTGGCTCTTTTCTTTTCAGTATGTTCTACCATTGCTTGGAATAAGACATGATCATTTGTGGAACCATGTCACATACATAATTGCCTCTCAGTTTCCGTCTGTCGTTCTCTAGCAGCTACTTGTTAAAAGGGGTGGTCGTGAGTAGTATATCATGCATGATTCGCCCTCCTTTTTTTGAGCAAACGAATTTGAAAAGCTGAGGAGCGTTTCTAGGGGCGTTGCTAAGGACGCGTTAAAACGGAAGCTTCTGATTGGTTCGAAGTACAGGGGTAGGTTATTAGGGTTATCAAAGCTCTAATACTTTGAATAATTATCCAGCTGACTCCTGATTGGTCGAGAGGAGATTTGATTGACAGACCGTGGGAATTTTTCAGGGGCGTGGTGGTGGGCGTTCCGTGCGACCCGTTTTTGTGGACGTTTAAACAGAGGAACCCGTTGTGGGCATGAAGGCGTTTCCTTAGGCGTTTTTTAGGTCCCAGACCTCACTGGGGCACCTCTCCCCAATAAGGAGGAAAAGGTCCCAGACCCCTCGGATAAAAACACAAAACACAAGAAAATCCAACCAAAACAGATTTTAATGACTATTTACAAGAGCTATACAAGACGATGGTGCCCCTCACATGCACCCTAGTTTATTATGATCCACGCTGATTTGGATGTGGCCGGCCAATGAGAGGATCCAGAACACAATCATCCCACCGGTCACATCCAAGTAGAGTCTCCTTAAAGTCACCTCAGTTCCGTTTCGTCCCTACTCAGTCCACACACAAAAGTCGGCGCCGCGTACGCGCACCGCGCAACTTTACAGATTAAAACTTGAGGAGTTCCCGAAAGGACATTTTACTCATGAGTTGCTCGGAGTTACTCCCTCAATTTGAGTTACTCAGGGTTGCTCGGAGCTACTCCATCAATTTGAGTTACTCAGGGTTGCTCGGAATTACTCCTCAGTTGCTCATTTGCGCATGAGTTGCTCGTTTACTCTTGGGTTGCTCATTTGCTCTTGAGTTGCTCATTTTACTTATGAGTTCCTCGGAGTTACTCCCTCAATTTGAGTTACTCAGGGTTGCTCGGAGTTACTCCCTCAATTTGAGTTACTCAGGGTTTCTCGGAGTTACTCCCTCAATTTGAGTTACTCAGGGTTGCTCGGAGTTACTCATGGGTTGCTCAATTGCTCATGGGTTGCTCATTTGCTCATGAGTTGCTCTGAGTGACTCCCTCAATTTGAGTAACATGCGTTTCCTGGAGCACTTGTTTGGTCTTCCGTGACTGAACAAAGCCTACTTTTTACCGTTCGGTTCCTAAAGTTTGTGCTGCCCCACACCGCGTTTGCTCAAAAATTGACCACATTTGTATTTTGGAAAAAGAAAGACACGAGCTAAATCTACATAGCTGCTTTTGTTATTTGATTCGAGACCATTCGTAACACCCTATGTTCAGAGGGAGTCTGGGTTTACTTAGCAAGGGTTTCATTCGGTTCGAGGCGTGTGGGCTTTGTCTCGTCCGTTGAGAAAAGTGGGATCTCTCTGAGCTTGTTTCTCTTTTGTCGATGACATAGGTTTTGTCCTTGTTTTTGTGATAGTACTGTTTGGCATACGCCCGACATCGGGCTTTGTTTCCGTGGTAGTATTGTCTCCTCTTGGCTTTAATCATGTCCTTCTGTCAGCAGGCGAGGATCGTTCCTGCTGTCATTTCACCCACTGGCTTCGGTGGGTTTGCCACTCCATCGAGCATTTTCTTTGGGATGGTGTCTTTAAACCCTTCTGGTTCAGTCATTTGGCTAGGCTGTCGCGTTGGTTCTGTGTTTGCAACAGTCACCACACAGGGTGTCTCCACGGTATGGGTTGACGTTGTCACGAGCGGAGGTTGTGTCGTGGTCGTTTTTCGTGCTCTCTTGTGGTGTCTCACTTTTTGTCGGGTCTTGTCCCTCCATCTCTTCTTTTGCTCCTTAACCTTGTCCGGGTTTTTGGTTCGCCATCGTTTGATTTGCTCGAGCTTGTTCTCTTTCTGGATTTTCAGTTGTCGCTTCAACCTTTCGATCTCTTGAATCAGTATTGCGAGTGTCGCCTCCATGTCTTGTTGATACACTCTTTGGTAGATGGCACGGACTTCACTAAGTCAACAAAGGCAACCCGAGCTCAATCAGACAACGTTGTCCTCCTCCGTGGCTTCTCGTTTATGATGATCTTCGCCGCAGTTTCACCCTTTTATTGGTTCGTGCAAAAGTAAACTTAGCCTACACCTAGGATCTCTCACCCTTACCCTCAGTGTGCTCCCTACTTGGGGGAGTAACTCCAAGGGCTGATGAGTAATTCATGGTTACTCATTCTGAGTCACTCGCCCCGTGACTCACAACGAGTATTTTGGGGGGAGTCACTCCAAGGGCTGATGAGTAACTCATTCTGAGTGACTCGCTCCGTGACTCACAATGAGTATAAAAACTATAAAAGCAGACGTCAAACTCGCGATGCTCATTTGGAGCAATCCCTTTGGGTGAGTGTATGCCACAACTCTGCCGCTACTGCCACAAACCATTTAGTCGAGCTTATAACAGAGACGGTCACGAGAGGCGAGGTTGTTGGAAACGCATAGACCAGGAGCCTGTGGGAGACACAACCATGGGGGACATATTTGAGGAAGTACCAGCCTATGCTGCCTCGGAAGAGAGAAGTGAAGAAGATGAGGAGCAAAACCAAGATGAAGAGAAAGAAAAAGACCCGGACTCGGACATGGTCATCGAGTCTGAGGATGAAGACGTTAGTGACAGGGAAATGGATGACCAAGATCCCTGGGAAACTCTGCGCCAAGAGGTGGAAGAGTCACTGAGTTCAACCTATGACAAAAAAGTCAACAAGTTCTTGAAGGAGGGGGGTCTCTGAAACAATAGCTGAGGCCAAATGCCATGTTATCCGTTTACAGAAGAAAGTTGCGAGGGCTGTACTTGTACTATCCCCACTGATTTGAACATCTAAATCCCGACCCCGTGCATAAACACGTTATGAAAACCCGACATCGTTTCATGGAGGAGGATTCAATTGAGGTTGAAGAGACTACAGACGCAGCTGTGGAGAGACGGAAATTTTTATTGAACAGGATGTTCTGACCGCGTCCCATCCTAACGCAAGATAAAGAAGACCAAAATGATGATGACAACTGAACGATTTTTTATGTTTACAAACAAGGTTGTTTGCGCTACTGTGCATTATGTTGCGACCTTCTTATGACTTCCTTCACCATATCTATTCAGACTGTATGGGTACATTTGTGTCGGGATACCAGTACATGGGACCCGGCACGCATTTGAAAAAGAGACTCAAGCGTGGCGATCCGGGCATCAATCGGCTGGACAATATCGCCAAACAACATGACATCGATTATTCCCAGCCCAAGAATTAACAAGACAAATGGAATGCCGATGCGAAAATGGTGAAGGCCATCAGCAATTTCCCCGGGAAGAAAACCTGGACCGAAGCATTGTCAAGAGAATCATGCAAGCCAAACAAAAACTCAAATTGTAAAATACTTTAATGGCTGACTCACGATGTTGTTGTTGTTACAAACATTAAAAAACAAAGTTCTTGACTTCCATGTCTCTGCTCTTTATTTACCAAAATGTTTTTCTACAACGTATTTAACTCCAACCCACTCTTTCTTGTCTTTAGGAGGCATCAGACTGCTAGGGTCGTGACATGGGGGATACGCCCATCCATACGAAGAAATTATGAATTTTGGGTATATCCCCCTATCCCCTCATCCGGTCTTATGACCATAGAAGTCCGGCCAAATATTGGGTATACCCATAGACTTGAAAAAACTAATAGTCAAATATTGCACGAAGTTTATTTACGTCGCTATGCAAAATACACCAGGAACAAGGCATCATTTCTGGTCATGATAACAAACCGACTTTCGCCGCAAACACAGCGTTTCCACAGTGAAAAAGACGGTGGCACGGGCAAATAGAACAACAAAAGATAACCTTTGCAGTTTAATCAAACTGCGGACTGCAGACTAACTCTGAATCACAGTTATTGAAAGCTAACCGCTCAAAAATGGGTCCTGAAACTTAAATACCGCTTATCAGCACTGTTTGAAATGGGTGTTTAGCCTTAAGGCTAATTTGCTTATTTGCAGGCAGCCAGCAGTCTGCCTTTTGCAGTTATCATACACCAGAAAGGGAAGAAGAAAAAGAAGAAGTTCTAACTTCAGGATCATGTGGCGCTGAAAATTAATAAAATGGAAAAGGAAACGCCCCTTCATCCAAATGTGCTACTTGCTCAAATTGGAGAAATTGAAGGGGACCGCGCCAAAATAATCACAAAAATTTGGATTTATCAGTACAAGCAGACTCACCAAAATTAAAAAAATAAATAAACAAATATTTTATTTGATAACTCAAAAGAAATAACACTTACAAGAGCCTACAAAATGGCTTCTGATCAATAGATTATGAAACCCTTTTTCCTGACTTTTCAAAGTTTTGTTTTTACTTGCCTTTGATTATTACGAATTCAAGGTAAGCAAAAGATAGAGCAAATAACTAAGCAAATTAAAAATCAACAATACATCATGTATGTTTCAGTTCTTTTATTCCTTAGAAGATAATTCAATACTGTTGCTCCCTGCCCTCCTAAGGAGATTCATTAATGAACAATGTCCTAAAAGGCTCTGAGAAAGAAAAGTAGAATCGGTTATCATGCACTGTATGCCTAACCCCAACCTTAATGCTAATCATTTAAAATCAGTGCCTACAATTGTAGACTTAACAACCATTGGGGTTTTATAAAATACTCATGAAAATCTAAGCTACACTAAGTTCATCCCCTCACCTCTAGGACCAATTTACTAACCAATATATTACACGTACTTACTAAGAATTGATGGGTTTTTGTTGATGTTTCCTACTATCAATTTCAACCTAGTTTAAAAAAATGACCCAGGTTGAAATTAAAATTAATCTGAATTTAAATTTAACTGTAACATACACGTGCTGGAAAGGTCACCCAAGGTCAGTGTTTTCTACCCCCCGCAAAGCCTGAGTCTTCGTTTGAGTTACGATGGACCAGCTGCAGCCACGACCAAGCGAACTTAGCTTCCTTTTGTGTGACGTCTGCCAGCAAGGGTTCACCAACCAACGCAACCTCGTCCAACACCAGACCACGGTTCATGCCGAACTTTCGTGGAGTTGTCCTCAGTGTGGACGAACGCTCAATCGTCAAGACAACTTCCATCGACACGTCCAGATTAGTCAAAAGCGCCGACACAAGACCAGTCCGACGACGATACACCACCCGCCAAGCAGCTTCGGGAGAGTCACGAGGGTCCGGAATGTGGCCGTACGTTCGAGCAAGCCATCAGTCTAGAACGACACTGGGTGCAGATCCACCAGCCTAAGCGGTGTACTACCTGCGTTGAACAGTTTCTTGGCACCCGTGCGTTGACGGCCCACCGACGGAGTGATCATCCCAAACCGTTCGAGTGTGATCAGTGTGGGCGAACCTTTGCTCATTTGAACAATCTCACGCGTCACCAAACCGCAAAACATCGTGCGGCTCCGAGACAGAGCGCTGGTGGTGCAGCAGCAGCAGCCCCTGTGGACGATCCGCCTAACTGGCGAACTATGGCGTATCCCATATAGTACACATTCCTCCCAGAGGCAGAACACAGTCCCCTTCCCATCTACCAACAAAAATGGGGACAAATACGCACACAGTTTCGTCGCAACAACCGTCTTCACGATCGGTACACCATTCGTTTGCGCGATCTGCAACCAGCGACGATAGCGACCCATTTGAATGACATCTTTCGAGATCAGCGAACTGTTTTTAAGTTGAACTTGTCCTTTGGTTTTCTTTTGCGGAACCAAGAGACTGGGGACTTGAGGTATTATCATGCCTCTGCGAACAATCATCTGGCCTTTCCTGAACCCTTTGTCATCGCACGAGAAGCGGACCTGCAGCAAGTACGCGAGGCACTGAACAACCTGGATGTCTTGGAGTGGTCGTGACAGTGGCTTCCAGTTAAATCAGACGGGCTTCCAGTTAAATCGATACGAAAAGACCTGTGAGGGGACCGTCGTCCACAAGTTCCCTGGAGGTGTCTACCGACCTGCTCCATCTCTCTTTGAACAGTTGGAAGAACAAGGGATTGAGGTGCCCGAACGTCTGAAATGCTATCCTTATTGGGAGACGTATGACATCGAGGCCATGCTCGTATCTCAACAAGACTTGAAAAATACGGATGAATTACAGTGGACACAAACACATGTAACCGCCAGTGTCAGTATTTGTTCCAACGTCCCCGAGTTTACGGAGCCCGTATGTTTTATCAGTAACGGCAATCCCAACGAGTTGGTAGCTGAGATTGTAGAGCACCTTGAGAGTATCTGTGCAGCGGCTGAGGCTATCTTATGGAAGATCCCGAGATGGAGGCACTTTTCGAATCCAAAAAGCTGGAGGAACAAGAGGAGGAAGAGGAAGAGGAGACAGAGGAGGAGGACGATAACGACGAGGAGACTCCCCTAATGCTCTCTATTTGTGGAGTATAATGCAGGAGATGCCCACCAGACACTATGCTCGTCGGCGTGCTGAGGGAATGATTGCGTGACGAACCCGTAAGAACGTTTGCGTAGGAGGCTAGAACGGCACCGTAACGTCGAGAATTGCTCCGAAATTAAGCCTCTCAACTGGTGAACGAATCTTAGTTCGCGGACTCGTGTCCATTGATGTTGACACGTACGAAGTGGAGTCGTGTAAAAAGACCATCAAACGCAATCTCCCTTCGACAATTGGGTTCTTCGTGTACCAGAATGCCAAGAATTCTACTACGACTGCGTCGACAAGTGTCTCGATCGCAGTGATTTCCAACTCTGTGAGATGGACACGGACAGTGCCTACATGGATCTAAATGTTTTTGCTCTTTGGCCATTTCAATTTCAGCAGGAAAAGAAAACAAACAGCGGTTACAAACATTTTCATTTTGTACTTGACGTTTCGTATGCTGCAATATACATCATCAGAAGTGACGGTTAAAACCGTTACACAAAAATTTTAAAACTTGAGTGTAAAATTAAAGAATCGCTATTAATCAGGGACTTAAAACCTTGTCCTAATGAAAACATTGGAAGTGGGAAGCTTTTCTTTATTAATTTCTTCCGGAAGTTACATTATTGCCTCTCTCAAGTTTTAAAATTTTTGTGTAACAGTTTTAACCGTCACTCTTAATGATGTATGTTGCAGCATACGAAAGGTGTCTTTTCTTTTCCTGCTACATGGCTCTTTCAGGTGAAAGTTTGGAGAGTTTGGTCAAACCTGAACTGAGAGAGGCATTTGAGGCGAACAAGGCCCATTGGTTTCCGCGTACGGACACGTCTGAACTTCGTGCGTACGATAAGCGAACACCGGGACTCTTCAAGGAGGAATGGCAAGGGGACGGCATCATCGGACTTGCCAGTAAAACCTACTACTGCTATGGGGCTAAGGAAAAGTTTAGCTGTAAGGGCGTGAGCAAAGGCTTGACGCAATCGATAAGGACAAATATCTCAACGTCCTCCTCACTCAGCGCCCGAGCAGTGGTGTCAATCGTGGCTTTCGCACCGTCAACAATACCATGTACACGTACAATCAAGTGCGCGACGGCTTTTCTTACTTTTACCCAAAACGTAAAGTCCTGGGTGATGGTGTGAGCACACAACCTTTGGATATTTGAAAGTTGCGGGGTGCATGTACGGGGCACAAACTTTTGTGTACAGTTTTAAAAAACTGAGTAGGGACACTACGGAACTGAGGTGACTTTAAGGAGACTCTACTCCATTTCTTGTATATATTGTAAATATTTGTTACGGGGCACCAATTCTTGATGTAACCGGTGGGATGATTGTGTTCTGGATCCTCTCATCGGCCGGCCACATCCAAAATCAGCGTGGACCATAATAAACTAGGGTGCATGCGCGGGGCACCATCTTCTTGTATAGATCTTGTAAATAGTCATTAAAATCTGTTTTGGTTGAAATTCTTGTGTGTTTTATGTTTTTATCCGAGGGAATCTGGGACTTTTTCTTCCTAATTGGGGAGAGGTGCCCCAGTGAGGTCTGGGGCCTAAAAGAACGCCTAAGGAAACGCCTTCAACGCCTACAACGGGTTTCTCCGTTTAAACGTCTACAAAAACGGGTCACACGGAACGCTCACGACCACGCCCCTGAAAAATTCCCACGGTCTGTCAATCAAATATCCTCTCGACCAATCAGGAGTCAGCTGGATAATTATTAATGATAATCCTAATAACCTACCCTATACTTCGAACCAATCAGAAACCTCCGTTTGAACGCGTCCTTAGCAACGCCCCTAGCAACGCTCCTTAAATTCCTTTGCTCAAAAAAGGAGCGCGAAACATACAAGATATACTACTGTCGTGTTATACGTAGTCGTAACGATCGTGAAATGCTAGATGTAAAATTTATTATTATGCATTTATACGTAAGTCAATTTCAGAAACATCCGCTGGTTTGCGACGAGAATCTTATGCAAGTGCTCAGCCATAAGGTCAACCCCCTCAGTCGGGAGCGGCTGTCACCGTGAGAATTTAAACTAAATTGCGGCAAAGGAAAGTAAAAGCAGAGACCGCGATCTAGAAAGGCAAGAATGTAAATATTTAGATCCTAATTTTAAGTAAGTTAATTTTAGCCATAAGCTTTCATCCTTTCAGGTAAACTTGCACGTTACGCAGAATTAACTTTATTTTACGGTATTCATTAAATCTCTAGGTTAAGAAAGTATTAGAGATGAGGTATACAGGTCAAAACACCGTGTTAGTATGCGTTATTTATTTGTTAAATTGTTTACTTTTTATCATAGCTATTAGTTTGTTGAGTTGGCATTATTAGTCTTCCTGTGGTAAGGGGCCTGTGTTAGCTAATTTATATTCCTTTTCCTTCTCGTGGAACCGGAAGACTCTCGTCACACAGCTGTAAGGCAGGTGAAGTGTTAATTTAAAACTGTTAACAACCCGGCAGCGTTTTCCGACACAATTTCAAAGTCATTGGAGTTCACTGTTGACATCAAAACGGCTTCAGGACCTTGAAAATACCCGGCCACTATTGCGGCATTTTTTGAAGAACGAGGCATATAACAGTACACGCCATGGAAATTCACGGTTTATGGTTATAAAAGGTGGATACAGATTATCGAAGAGCAACTCGTGTTTTAAGCAAGATAAGTATAGCGTAGGCCAAGTAGCTTGCAATCTGGAGGGCGGGTTTTCCTGCGTGACACTGCTTGGCATAAGCGCTTATTGATGATAATGACTATGAAGATGGTAGTGGTGTTAACTAACAAGGGATTCACTCCATCTTGTTTTTTCCTTTTGAAACCTTCGCTTTTCTTACTATTTAACCAAGATGTATAGAAGGATTTCAAACAAATAGTCTTTTATCAATGTGAATATTGCGCCCTAAACATTGCTTTGAACGGATTCATGCATGATTATCGTCGTTAACCTGATGGTTCATTTCATATTCACTCCGAAGCTCAAATTAATATATGAAATTTAATATATTAATTCTACAATGATTTCCTTCAGAAAAATGTCAGTCAACCAAGAGCGAATGTGGAGCCAATCAAAGCGTGTTAACGCTCATCAGGCTTCCAGGAAAATTCATATTGAACAGTTTGCTGCTTATATTTTTTAAGACCCTGCGGGTAAATTGACTTTTGCAACCGTTGCGTTGTGCGATCTCACGGGAAAAATTACCACAAACCTAATTACTTTCCTTTTCCCAGATTTTCAGTAGACTTTGGCAGAGATTTATTTCCAAGTGAACAAATACCCCTAGTTTATCTGCACATCTTTTGTTCCTTGATACAACGACTTTCCTAGAACTAGCGTGGCGATCATAGAGACGGAATATTTCTCAATCTTGAAAAACAGGGAAATGATGTATGCAAATTACAGGATGACGTTAGTTCATTTATCGCCCACAGGTATTGTTGTCTTTATATTAGCTTCTTGCATGAAGAAAGCGGAGGCGGCAGTTGTCACGAATATTCAGATGCTCCGGTTGAATGAACAAGCTTCCTATAGCCAATGATAGAAATGGCAGTTGATGAACATCATTGTGTAACAAGTACACATTTCTTGCACTTTCTTCTTGCTGTCTCCTTGAAATGTAGCATGAACTTAAGAGCTTCTGCTTCGTTGCCTGGTGATGAGGTGGGTTAAGTTGATACAAGCTAATGTTGTAAAAGCACGTGTAATTGGAGCTATACTAAACGCAGTTCTTAAAATGGAATATCTTCACCGGTTCTGTTTGAATAACTAATCATTATCAGTGCTTTTTGCGCTTTGGATTTTCACAGTTTTCTAAGCGGGTTAAGGTAAGAAAGCTTAAGTGGTCTAAAGAAACCTGGCTCATTGATGC
>NC_090891.1:13256154-13266154 GCF_036669925.1 Montipora capricornis | reverse complement strand
AAACTCGCCAGCCATTATGAATCGGAAATATTGAGAATACAAGATGATGCTGTGCTACAGAAGACAAAGAAGGCCACAAAATTTGGCCTGAAAGTT
Organism: Montipora capricornis; assembly: GCF_036669925.1. Taxonomy (NCBI): domain Eukaryota; kingdom Metazoa; phylum Cnidaria; class Anthozoa; order Scleractinia; family Acroporidae; genus Montipora; species Montipora capricornis. The sequence continues at coordinate 13,266,058 of NC_090891.1, read as the reverse complement.
TTCAAAGGTAAGAGAAGAGTTCATACTTTTGCCAACCAGTGTTTGACTTCGTTTTTCCAGATAATTATTGCTGAAAATTAAACAATCTTCTCGCCAACAATTTGTTTCACTCGGAGTAATTCTCTCTTGTAGGGCTGGTCGCCCACCAAAACGAATTTCTAACTGAAATAGAGGAATTAAAAAAATGTTTAAGAAAGTTCCACATGGTTGCAAGGAAACAAGACGGGTCATTTTACAACAAACTAACGCTTACCTCAATCAGAGCCACCATTTCATGTGGATCCTTTTCCAACTGCACTTTCAATTTCCATTTCAAATGAACCTCAAAAACTTTGATCGAATGGTGAAAGGTGAAAATGTTTTAACAAGCAGACTTTCGATTTAGATTGCTGATTTAGACGGTGCTAATGACCATTTTGCTGTTTGTGACGAGGATTTTAACGAAGGTTAATAGATTTGCCATGTTTGAGGCTTCTGTAAACACTTTCGCGCAAGCTTTGTGCCGCTTGCACGTTTTCCACGCATGAATTGAGATGCCAATTAAATCTACTTTGGATGGTTTTTTCTGCAATTGTTGTTGAGATCACTTCGTGAGTATATACTAAAACAATTATTCTTTTCAATCTTCACCTCGATTTCAAAGAATAATTGTTAACTAGCCAATGACAAGAAAGGTTACAATTTGGGGCTACAATGAAAAAAACACTACGCCCTTGAGTTTCACCTCTGCGCACCACGACCAGAGCAAAAATGAAAGAAGAGGTTTGAGCTGATACGGCACCCGTAATATCAACAACTACTCGTATTTTCATCCCGAGTTGCATCCCGAGTGAGCGCCTAATTGGCGTCTTGTTTCATTAACGCAAGGACCCTTACTGTCCAATTCCAATCATCGGTTTCGTTTTTCACTCCCTTAAATAACTGTACCCGATTTTGTAAATAGGTAATGTACAATGTTGCGACTGGCTGATTTAGATCAACGTTATCGGTTTCTGGGGATAAAATAGGAATTTACATTTCGTGGCGTCGAAAGGTCCTACACACGTCGAAACCTCTTCTTCAAGTCATTGATTTCGTTTTTCGTGGCGTCCTTTTCGTGGTTGGGTCGTGCCGCTCTGTTCGTATCGTCGTTGTCTTCTCTTCGTGTCGTCGTATTGCTTTGTTATTGTCGTCATGTTGCCCATTTCGTCGCACTGCGTTCTTCGTGTCGTCAATTTGCTAGTTTCATCGTATTCCTGTCTTCGTGTCGTCGTGTTGTCAATTTCGCCGTGTTCTTCAATTCGTCGACGGCTGCATAAACTAGTCAGCGGTAAGTCAATTTTCCCCGGTAGGTATGTTATGTATGGGAACATATATTGTATTCTCTTTGGCAAAGCATATCATGACTTTCCGTTCTTATCTTCTACTTTTTTTTGGGAGAAATTTGGTGAGCTTCATCCGTGGAAAACTGAGTTTGTGGCTATTTTGGCAAGGAAACTTGCAATTTCTCGTGTAACCATGAAGTTGTTAATTTCAGTGATGTTTTCATGTTTATGCATACATTGCGCGGCGGTGCTAAATTTGTTTCGTCGCTAGACGGCCCAAAAAACCCAGTCTTTCCACACTGAACAGTCCCTTATCAAAATGTTTGTTTTTCACACAAACTTTTTCCGTCCTGTAGAAAGTGGCAGGGTCCGACTTCGAAAAATACACCACGAGACAGGCACAGGAAGCCACTACAAGCGATCATCGCTCAAACCGCGCCCGTCAAGTCCGCGTTTTCATCGGGTTCTGGATAAGAGGATCAGTTTAGCGTTTAACTGGTAATCAAAATTGCTTAATTGTCCCTGCCGTTACTTTTATTTTTGGAGTAGCAACTGTTTCAACTCTTTCTCCATAGCATTAAATGCTAGCAATTTTTTATAAAACGATTTTGTAAATGGTTAAAACAATTTTTCAAAGCGTTAAACATACATACATACATACGTTTTATTGCAACTCCCTAAAAGGGCTTTTCAGTACAATACTACAAAAAGAACCATAATTCAGAACAAATATATGAACATACTAACTTTGATATTCTCTAAGAGTATAAATAAGATAAATATAGCAATTAAGAACAAGTATATTAACATAATTTATTTAAATATTGTCTAACTAAATTCCTTTTGAATGCATTTAAACTAGTTAAGTTCCTCAAGTCGTTACTTAATCCATTCCAGATTTTTACACCTCTATATGCAAAGCGACGCTGTCCGGTTGCTAGGCGACAACGAGGAATATTTAGGTTGTTTGCAGATCGCGTTGCCCTGGTACATACAGAGGATCTCATTTGTAGTTGGTCACATAAATATTTGGGCGCGAGATTGTTTAGGCATTTAAATACCATCACTGCATCATTGATATCTAGTCTATCTTTTACCTTGAGAATTCCTAGCGACTTAAGACTTTCGCTAATATGATCGAATTTTTTAAGTCCCAGAATAATTCTCGCAGCAAAGTTTTGGACCAGTTGGAGTTTATGTATATTAGCCTTAGAAGTGTTTGCCCACATCGACGAGCAATAAAAGAACTTAGTGAACACAAAACTTTTAATGAGTAATAAAAGTGTTGGTCTGTCCAAAACATGCTTAATTCTGTTTATATGTACTAACTGATTAAAGCAACTAGAAACTGTTTTAGTAATATGAGTATCGTATGAAAGACGCTGATCTAAATATACTCCAAGGTCCCTAGCAAAGGGAACCGGTGATATAGTTTTATCGAAAATAGAAACAGATATTGGTGGTAACTGCTTAGTAAGTTGCGGTAGGCCAACAACCATTAATTTGGTTTTGTCCGGATTTAAAAGCAATGAATTTCTCGCGCTCCATTTGCAAATTTCCTGAAGGTCAGCATTTACTGTAGCTATAGCGTTGTGTACATTCGAAACTTGAAATTTTAAAAACAACTGGCTATCGTCTACGTAACACGAGACTTGACTGTGAGTAATCAACCCATCAATATAGGTAGTTATAAGTACAGGGCCTAGAATAGAACCCTGAGGAACGCCATGTGTTAAAGTTAACATTTGAGAAACGGCGTCTCCATATCGCACCCTTTGAGTCCTATCAGAAAGATAACTAGAAAACCATGAGAGACAGTGTGAAGCAAGGCCTAATCTACGTAACTTACTTAGGAGAATATTATGATTTAAACTATCGAACGCTTTAGACATGTCTAAAAGTACCAGTATAGAAATCTATTTCTCGTCCATAGCTTTTAAAAGTTCATCAGTAACGTAGATAAGGGCAGTCTCTGTGGAATGTAGTTTCCTATTGCCATTTTGGTGAGTGGAGAGTTTATTGTTTACGGAGAGAAAGTCAACAAACTGTTTATGAGCAAGTCTCTCACACACTTTGGATAAGGTAGGAAGCAAGGAAATTGGTCGATTGCAAGAAGGCTCGTCCGAATTTCTGTCTTTGGGAATCGGGATAACTTCTGCAGTTTTCCATGCTTTTGGGAAGACGCTCAGCTCAAATGAACTGTTAATCAATCTGGTAATTATGGTGGAAGTGGCTGGTAGGCTGTGCTTTAAGATTCTTGCAGATATCTTATCATATCCAGGTGCTTTATTGCAGGATAGGCTCATAATTACAGATTTCACTTCTCTTTCAGTAACAGACTTAAAGTTGAAGCACTCAGAACAGTCATATGAAGTCGTAGGTTCTTGTTGGGTGACTACTTCAGTAACATCTAGTTGTTGCTCCTGTATCAAATGGTTGGCCTTGAGAGCAGTCAATCTTCCAACAGACGTAAAATATCTATTGACGGAAACGGAAACTAAGTTCAGAAAAAAGGGAAGCAAAATAGTTTATATGCTTAGCATTAAGTGCTTAAATGGTTTGAAATGAAAACGAAACGGCTTTTGCCGTTAAACGAAAAATCGTTAGTATACGTATTCCCATTCCCGGTCACATTATTATTTTAATATTAAGCTGCAATTAGGGCACTTTGTCAGAGGGGATGTTGAAGTAACAGGTTGTGGTGACTTGTTCAAGGATAAAACGCTTTTCATAGGTCGAATGTAAAGCAGTGTATTGCTTTCTACAAAATATTTTATGTATTTTATTTTATGTATCCATTGCTTGGCCTCAAAATTAGCCTTAGTGGTCTTGACATTCCCCCTGATTCCGCTCGCATTACTTCGAACCCATCATCTTAGGATTTCAACTTCTCATATTCACTTTCAAGAACAGACTTGAAATGCTCAAAGCTCCCACTTTTGTTTGGAAAAAAACACTCTTCTTCTTCTTCTTCTTCTTCTTCGTACTGCCTCTTTTAACGCAGGTAACGATTCTTGGGATGGCGGGAGGTCGTGAGTTCAACTCCGGCCGGACCAACACTCAGGGTCTTTAAATAACTGAGGAGAAAGTGCTGCCTTTGTAATTACATATGCAAATGGTTAGACTCTCTAGTCTTCTCGGATAAGGACGATAAGCCGGAGGTCCGGTCTCACAACCCTTGTTCATTAACTCTGTGGGATGTTAAAGATCCCACACCCTATTCGAAAAGAGTAGGGGACAGTGTTCCCGGTGTTGTGGTCTGACCTTTCCAGCATGTCGTCAGCTTAGCAGGATTAGCTTGAAGGGCTTCTGTGTGAATGAGACCAGAATGAGGAGCCAAGTGCTGGAGCCTCACTCAAGCAAAGCTCAAGCAAGCTCAAGCAAGAGTCTTATCTTTTCTGGGTCTGACAACACACAGAAATTCTTCGGGTTGAATCATAATCACAGGTTTCCCTATTCCTTTTTCTTTTCCTTTCTGTGTCTGCATTCTTCTCCCCCCTCCAGAGAGAGAAGGGAAGGCCCTCCTGTAACCACAATTAAACCAAAATTAGAAACCTTAAGTCTTCTTTACCAGCTGGTTGGGTTCCATCCGCTAGATCCTTGTGTGTTTAATAGCGCATTTTATCGAGTACAATTTTCCGTTAAATTACTTCAAATCTCGCTCCATAGGACTGCGACATCGCGGAAAGAGTTGATTGCTGTTGATGGATACCTTTGTCATCACCTTCAATCTTTGCTATTGCTTCTTTTAATTATATGGAAACAACTTGTCGCCATTTTGTTATCATCATTTGGGACACCTACAAAGCAACAAGATAACACGAAGAGAAGACAAAGACGATACGAACAGAGCATCACGACCCAACCACGAAAACGACGCCACGAAGAAAGGAAATCAATGACCTGAAGAAGAGGTTTCGACGTGTGTAGGACCTTTCGACGCCACGAAATGTAAATTCCTATTTTGTCCCAATGTGACGCCATACTGTACTGAGATACGGAGTACGTATTGTAAGATGAACAAAGGAAGAGCTAAAAACATTGGATAGAATGATTAGAAAGGCAAGACAATGAATCGTGCTTTTCATCCAAAGAGCGATTTTGATAGGATGCATGTGTCGCGGGTAAATGGAGGTCGGGGACTGATAAGCTGTGAGCAATGTGTGAGAAGTGAGGAAACACTTTAGGTTGGTATGTGATCAATTCTCTGGGAGTCCTGCTGCAAGGGGTAGGGGCTACTAGTGTAATTAGGTGTGAGGAAACAGTGAGCAAAATGATTTCAAGACATCTTGGAACAACGAGAAACTCAATAGTTGGAAGGAAAAAAAACTGCATGGTCAATTTGTAACAGAAACGACGCATGGAGAAGAATCGTCACGGGTGGAGCTGGTTGCAAAAAGTAGACTTGAAGATCCAAACGGAAGCACTTATTTGTCCAGGCCAAGGACAAAAACTTAGGACTAGCTATATAAAATACCATATTGACAAGACGGGGCAATCCCATTATGTAGGCTATGTGGCGAAAAAGGTGACAGCGTAAACCGTATTGTCTGTGAGTGTAAAAATCTGGCCAAATGGGAATATAAGCACAGACGCGACAGGAATTGCAAGAATGTGGAACATGAGAACTGTGCAGGTGGTACAAATTTTTGTAGGATCATTGGAAGTGTAACAAAAAACTTGGATAAGTGGCTGGGAAAGTTGGATGAAAAAATTGGTATTTCATTACTCCAGAAAACTACGTTACTAGGAACAGCAAGGATTTTGAGAAAAGTATTAGAGCTGTAGAGTAAGGAGAAAACTCTAAGGGACCTTTGGTCATGGGATATGGCTCGCTCCCTTAAAAAGCTAACCGGAAAAAAGATGATCCAGTTCAAAAAGATGACAACAATAATAATAATTATTATTATAGCTGCATCAAAATCCAACATTGCCAACATATCTATTTGTAATTAACTTTTCCCACTTGTCCAAATGTAGAATAAATTGAATAGTTTTTGCTGGGACGTTTACTTCAGCTTTGAACAAACCGTCCAATTTGAGAAAAATCTGGATACTTTCCATCAACCAATCCAATCTCAAGATAAATAAAAGGGCTGAGTATTAGCCAATAAGGTTGCAGCTATTAGGCGACGTTTTTGAGCCACGGACGGACAACGGAAGTGATCGTTTCGCTCGACAGGACAGTGGTTTGTCTCAGATTTTTAAACTACTCGTCGCTACCAGTGAGAAGAAACCGTTTTTGGAAGCTATATAATAGGACTACATGCTTGTCCAATTTGGAAATAATTGGATTCATTGGCAAAAAATCTTCGGAATGCCAAATTGGACGAGGCCGCAGTCCTCAGACATTTGTGTAATAAACCTAAAAGGTGCCAAATAGCATCATTGTAATCTTGCTAAATAATGTCAAACTTTTTGTATACTGAAAAAGACCAAAATTAGTTGACTCAAATGTGGCTTGCCAAGGTTGCGTTTCTTGGCTTTGTATTTCTTTTAGGTACATTGGACAGAAGCATCATTCTTAATTGCGTCCAGAAAATTTCATGAAATTGACTTAAATACTTTTTAAATAGACATGTTGAGGTACTCACATTTTCATCAAAATTGATTTTGCGAGAAAAAGGGCCTTTTAAAATAGGTTAATTGGTCTGCAATTCTCTCTTCAACCTCTGAGCAAAGAAAATGAATCAACATGAAACAGCAGCACAGATAACACCCTCTCCTTGCTGGTTCTTGTTTTTCTTTTACTTTTTTAATCCCCTTAAGGCCTTTCTCCTTTTGTTCCTTTCAGCGTTTTCTTTGTACTCTGCGCGATGAATGCAATCCAAGTCAAGTTACCTGCACCCTTGCTCAGTGTATTTCCCCGGGTTCATTTTTAATGTTCTAAACAAGAGAAAAACAGTTCCAGCTCCAATGTTGAAGTGGCTGATGGCATCAAACAACCCAAATTCTAACATTTCCATTCCAGAATAATTGACACGGCAATGACACAATCATTCAGGGAAGAGTACCTAAGTTTCTGCCAGGTATCATGACAGGAAATACAACGGTTCACAACGTCAATTTCATCGGCTCCCTGGGCATCCCTGATCTCTTTTGCAGCACTGGAGATGTTGTTCTTGGCAATAATTTTACATTTCTTGCCACTGTTCTTGAAGTTTTCTGATATGCCCTTGCTGTTGGGGTCATCAAAGTGCAGAATTTGTTAGCTCCACTGTAGCTTTTTCATATAGAGCTCATGGAATACACTAGACGTCTGTTCACCTCATAGCTTAAGGTTCGCTTTTTGGATGTAAGAAAGTCATGTTTCCAGCCACAGTTTTCGCAAAAGCGTCCCTTCCTTTGGATAAAGTTCTCTGACAGCACTAAACTGAAGTCTTCATCATGCACCTGTCAATGTAAATCCTGTTGGGAAGCGAAGCGACCCCGGGGACGGGACATTTGACTTTATCCAAAAGAAGTTTGGTATGAATTCAAACGCGGTTACCAAATGTCCCTAAGTCACGCTTCCGTTAGAGAAAGGTGCATTATGCAGTCAGCACGTACATCTTGTAGAAGAAAATGCAGCGCTCATTAGCTCCATATCGAGAAACCTGAATCCAGTTATCGTTGGCTTTTGTTCACAAGGTTTTTCTTCGATTGGATTCGATTTTGTTGAAAGCTTTTTCGAAGATCGGATTTCTTGCTTTCTTCACTAGAGCTCGAGGTATTCGAAGCACGTGTTTCTCCGTTTAGTTCTTTCGTGTCACCAATGTTATTGCTTTAGATTCTCTTTCGCTCGTTTCGTATAATGATTTCCCGAAAACCTTCTTTTAGGGCGTCTGGCTGAGTGAAACTTAGGAATAAATGGTTTTGAAACGGGAAAGAAAGTCGAGAAATATGTGAATTCGCAGATCCAACGTTCGAGTGTTCGCAGCTGAAATTGATCATGCTCGCAGGCTCGCTCAATCATCCCACCATAAGCGTTAATCGTTTTTGTGACAGGAAGAGTCCTTTGTCACGTACGGAAACAAGCTTGTGGTGGTCGAAATTTTTGCCATTTCTAAGGCATTATACCATCTTAAATAAATGAGTTTTTAGGTTCCTTTTAAAGGAATTAACAGAGTTGCAGAAGTTGATGTGTAATTGCATAGAGTTCCAGATCCTTCGCGCAAAGATGGAAAAACCCTGCCTCCGTAAGATTAAAGGGTGGTTCCTCGAGTAAATGTTTGCTTGACGGAAGTAGAGTATACGTACGGATAGGTACATATGGTTACAAAAACGAACTAATATGCTAAGGAGCTAAGCTGTTTAAAGGCTTGTAAGTAATAAGCGCAACTTTGAAGGTAATCATGATGTTGTTCGACTTGTAAACAATGTAATTCAAAAGGTCCACAGCGGGAGCTTTAGCGGTTAGGGTATTGGGCCGAAAAATTATGACAGGAGACATTTGACAATTAACTAATTTTTAATTTTGTCTTATTAAAACCGATAATTTAGTACCTCATAGGCGTGAAAAATATTCACACCATGCCAATAAGACAGGATCTTGGTACTTCTTGGGGGTTCTTTTCAAAGCACAGTTATGGACGAACTGGAGTTTTTTAATCAGACGCTTAGGTAATCCAACAAGTAGAGCATTGCAGTAGTCCATTCTTGAACTAATTAGAGCATTGACAAAAGTTTTTGTAGAATTAACGGAGAGGAACTTTCGAATTCGAGAAATATTCTTGAGATGGTAAGACCAAGATTTACAAATGGCGGTAACTTGATGATTAAGAGCCAGAGTATCATCGACGAGAACCTTAATGTTCCTAGGATAGCTAGCCGGAAGGAGTAATGAGGTCATCTCCAACACAAATATGAAAAAGAGGAGGGTGCAGGCGCTGTCGTGCACGTAAAACCAAGACCTCAGTTTTAATTGACTTCAGTAGAATTTAACCAGGGCATTTTATGGAAGCTAAGTTTTAAGACGACGGTCAAGTCCCAAGAGACTGTACATAAGGTGCGGGGTTGAAATCCATGATAGAACTATAGAAGGAGACAAGGTTAAGAGTACGTTGCTACATGGAAAACTCCAGTAACAAATGAACCAGGGTCGCGCGCGAAACAGAGAAAAGGAAGGGCAACATATCGATCGAGAAAAAAAGCAGTTGCTTCACTAAAAGAAACATTAATTTTGAACATTGCCGAGTTTCCGTTTTTGTTACTTTTATTAATATATATGGCTGAAGTCAATTTACAGTATAGAGATTTTGTCTTGTCACTTGCAGGACTTGTTATTTGAATTATATCTGTAACGTGCGCCAATATGGCTGCCAGCAAGTTTTTGTGGGTCCTGATATTTTTACTTATTGCTGCCTGCGGGCTTTTACCTTCAAATGAGTTAAGCAATTATCTAATTGATAGAAAGTACCTGTCATGTTTAATTGTCTTTTATCACCGATAGAACCAAATTTGTGGTTTCTTTTCGGTTTATCTTCATCTCTCGATTCGCACTACTTCGACTGGAACACTACGGATTTATCATCTCCATTCTTTTTGGCCTGTATTCAAATGGACCAAGCATGGATATATCTGCCTTTACATGCCTGCTAAGAATCTCACTGTTGACATCA
>NC_090891.1:13241154-13243654 GCF_036669925.1 Montipora capricornis | reverse complement strand
TGAAACAAGCTACAATTCTTCAATTCACTCTGATGGAGAGCTAATTAAACACGTCAGCCATTCAAACCTTTTTACAGTAGTACACGTGATTCAACCTTATGAACTCTTTTGATAAAACGAAATTTTCGTGTAAGCTACTCATTTACATAAGTGGAGTGCGTTAGACTCATTTCTTCATTTATTCCCTCAGCAAAGATCTGATGTTCTTTTTTGTCTTCATATAGGACGAGGGGATTTATGGGGATATCAAGTTTATATCGTTGGAAAAGATTGGCATCCTGGTCATTCAAATTGCATCCAGATAAATAAGGAGGTAATCACCATTTACTACATTTTTATTTATTTACTGGCCTTCATATCGAACGCGGACGAAAACGCCCTTGTTAATCATATCCTCCTCATTGTCTCAGTGTGCCACATGTATTTATCACTCGGGTTATTTATTTCAAAGTAGCTCTAGCATCACTAGAGTAGGCCCTGACACTTAATCTGTAACGCAGACACACCGCCAGATATTTAACACTCAACCTAAACCTTTGTCATCAGTCACTCGGAATCCTTCTACACCCACAAGTCACCGTAAGGACCAGTCATTGAAGACCAGTTATCTTGCCTGACCAAACACGTCCCTCTGCATCCCCGATCCTTCAGGAACAGCGTAGAATGCCCTACTTCCATAAAATCCATAATTAATGAGCGTTAACCATACCCTTTGCTTCTGCCTGAATTATGATACCGAATGTTTAGAGGAACAAATGCAAAGTATGTCAGAGAAACAGAAAGTCCTTTTGGTGGAAGGGAAATTATCAGCGGTAATCCAGCGTGATTTCACAAACACGAGGAGCACAAACAGGGAAGTTAATTGGTTACATGTTCACCTCAGCTATACGTGCAGAATCTCTTGAATCAGCCAAAACAGCACTGAATATTGAAAGCACATCTCTGGAATTTTAGCAACGGAATACTGGACCATGTTTTAGCAATAGTGTTTTAATATTCGCATTTTTACAAATGGTATATGGGTTCATTAGCGCTTTTGCCTCAAGAAATTTGTCAATTTTTTTTGGAATAAAACTGACTGACTTAAGCGGCCAAAAGGCCTGAACTTGCCGAGATAACTAAGATTGACAAGTTCTTCTAACGTTTGTAGTCAATATTCCTATAGCACAATGCCGAAATAAATGTGAACAGCGAGAACGACGTCAACAGATTTAAGTCGACTTTCATATTTCAAGGACCAACCGTTACAAATAACATATTCCTTCATCATCCACAAAATTTTTCTTCATGCATTTTCCATTCTCACTCCTTCTAAGAGTTATTTTATTCCGGTGCATTCCATGAAATGAATACAAATGAACATTTCCTTTAGCACACACAGTTATACATACATATCAATGGTCTTGTAGGGAAGAACTAACTTCATTGAGCATAATGATCTCAATGAGAATGTAATAGCCATGAAATCGGTCAGTACAAAACGCAGACTGCAGACTGCAGACCGGGTACAAAACGCAGACTAGGTACAAAATGCAGACTGCAGACTGCAGACCGGGTACAAAATGCAGACTAAGTCTAAACTAGACCCTCCGTGAGGGTACACTGGGTTGCCTGTGGTACGTTCAGCGTTCCAGGCAATTTTTTTCAAGTTGGGGGGTCATTAAAGACCATTTAAGGGCTCACCCAGAAGTCATACCAGCAAAGTCCCTATGGCTCACAAGTCCTCACACGTTCGTGCGACGAAACAGATCCTTTTCTGAGGTTAAAAACCTGGCTACCGGCCTATTAATTAATCATTTGTCCGAAAGAAGAAATTCCTGTCCTCTTTAAAAAAATTGACACGCATTGCTTACGTGTGGTAGTGAAGTAACACAGCGATTTATTCCATAATGTCAACGGAGCTGTGTGTTTTCTTCCAGGAGATTCAAGTTGTCCTTGCGTAATATGCAGCTCTAACAGTGCACGATATTTTTTTGGTTTTGCCTATCACTGTAGTGCCATGGTAGAAGTCTTGGGTAAATAGCCTGAGAAGACATGTGGTTACTAGCAAAGTACTGAACCCAGAAAGATTGAAGAAAATAAATGGGAAGTGAAAAACATTGTCTTCTGGGATGACATATTGACAGTTGTCTTTGCGTAATATGTATGTCTAACAGTACACGATATTGTTTTGGTATTGTCTATCATTGTAGCGCCATGGTAGAAGTCTTAGATAAATAGCCCCTTGAGAAGACATGTGGTTACTAGCAAAGTACTGAACCCAGAGAGATTGAAGAAAATAAAAGGGAATCGAGAAACATTGGCTTCTGGGCTGACTTGTTGATCATGCAACTTCTTTCTATCACAAGTGTAAGCGTGCACTGACAGCATCTCACAGATTTGTAAACAAAACTTGAAAGGTGAAGTTTACCCTATCCGGCAGGGTTAGTAACTGGATGGGCGACCTAAGAAATATATCACTCAGTAACAGAAGCATAGGACCGAAAATTATATTTTAATG
>NC_090891.1:13213654-13218654 GCF_036669925.1 Montipora capricornis | reverse complement strand
GTTTGCTTGGAATATCAAATGTGTTTAAACAAGAATTTTCGCAGAGATTTGCCCAAAATAGCAAATGTGTCCAAATGCGTAATCTTGCGAGGATTTGCTCAGGATAGCAAATGTGTGCAAGGATGTATTTTTGTAAAAAATTGCTCGGGATATCAAATGTAACCAAGATACAATTTTTTGCATCATTGCTCTGCATGCCAAATTCAGTCAGATAACCAGGTTTTCATGCTTGTTTACGATAGGAAACTTGACTAGACTTGACCAGATAATAGTAACAAGCTAATGCCATTCAACTACCGGCAAATTATTACACCACTTGAGAAATAATTAACTTGCATGAAAGTAAAGTTTTAATTATGATAGATAATTATATTTAAATCCTAAATTAATTTTAATTATTTGGAGCAACGATAATACTATGTATATAACAGGCCTCTGTCAATTATTACATCTCTTTAAATTGTTGAAATTTTTTTGCCTTTCTTCTTTGGAAATGTAACCTGCAGAAGTGCTTTCAGGTTGCCTCTAATACCGTGGCTTTTGTTTTTGCCAATACAACGATTTCTTTAGATGAATGCACATTTTGAATCCCAAAAGCATACAATATCCCTTACAGCAGTAGACTTGGCAATGTAAAAGCGAAAATGGAATTTAAGGCTGAGTTCAGGTACCAAACGTTTGATTGCAAAATATTAAAAACTTAGGCTGACCTTAGAAAAACATATAATTTGCCATAAAATACGTTTACGTGCACTGTATGCTCTCATAATCCCCGCTCACAGTAATTTACGTTCCACCTAAGAAAAATTCAGTATCTGAATTGAACCTGCTCGAAAGCTGAAATAGCAGCTACGAGAATGGCTCAGCCATTTCACATTGATTCATATGCTACATTGTTTTTTTCATGTAATTGATTGATGTTATTAGGTTTGGTATCTGAACTGGGCCCAAGACTATTATCAAACAACTTACACCGATAATGCACCCACCATAATAAACTGTCCTGAAAAATTTCGTAACCATTGTTTGATGGTAATTTCCTTTAGTACTATACTTCTAAGCTCTCCAAACAATGCACCACCATAATAAACTGTGGTTAAAAATGTGTTAAATTAAGCATTGTTTCAAGTAAGTTCCCATAGTAGTGTACTTCTAAGTTGTTCAAACCCATTTATCTACAGAAGCAGATGAAAAATACTTCATTAACTGCATGATTAGTCCTACTTCAAAAGTTTTATCGAACTGTATAAGGCGTACCTCCCGCCAGTTTAGATGGTAAATACTACAAATTAATGTAGTATGACAAATTAACTGCATGGTTACAGTTACTTAACAAGTTACATCGAACTGTACAAGGCGTGCTACCCGCCATTTCAAATGGAAAGTACTACAAATTAGTATACTATAACAAATGAACTGCATGGTTAGTCCTACTTTACAAGTAACACCGTACTGTATAAGGCGTGCCTCCCGCCAGTTTATATGGAAAATACTACAAATGAGTATATTTTGTATTCGAAATAGTTTTAGAAGCGAACAGTGGGGAAAAATGAAACACACACTCGTTATCTCTCACAACTGTTTATTTTCATCCTCTTACATCATCTTACATCACGTGACCATAACCAACCAAAATACTACATTTCCTCCTTCCTATACAGTTTCCTAAACATTAAACGTAACGTACAAAACAAAACAACTACAAATCCAATCTGTTTAGAGGCTTGACTACCCGTCCTGATCGAGTAACCACTTGGTCTGGTCTAGACTCAAAGTGGACGGGCATGACAGGTTTGGTAATCACTTGATCAGGACTGTGAACACAAATGTCACCTTCTAAATCACTATCATTATTACCAAGAGGTGAAGAGATAACACTAGACTTGCGAGAAACCTCATTGTCTACTTCAGACTAAACTTGCGACCTATTTATGGGAATGACAGGTTCCCTCTGAAAATCTAATGGTGGATTATACCCTACCATTTCTGGCGACACCGTTTCCTTATTATGGGCACTCATTCCTCGGGCATCATCGGGTATCAAGTGATTAGCATGCACAAAACGACGATCATTACCTGGAACTCGAACGAGATAGGTTTCTGGTCCTTTCACAGCCACAGGTGTAACCGGTATCCATCTCTCCCTTCCCCCCTGGTGTTTTTAACCCTGACTGGCTGGTACAGATGAAAAATTCGCCCCTTTAGGTTAAGCCCATCTTTACACAATTTTGCTGCAAGTTGTTTCTTTTCTACATGCCTTTGTAAACTGGTCTTTACCAAAGAGAGGTGTGTTCTGGGTTCCCTCTTCAAAAACAGTTGTGCAGGAGTCTTATCCGTTGTGGTGTGGGGGTTGTTTCGGTAGCGGAACAAGACATAAGCCAGCTTGTGCTGAATTGTCCCCCTATCAGGACAAGACTGATACATGAGTTTAAAGGTATGAACATGTCTCTCAGCCAAACCATTAGTGGAGGGATGATAGGGAGGGCATAATTTGTGCTTGATGCAATTCAGCTCAAAAAATGTCTTGAATTCTCCAGCAACAAATTGTGGGCCATTATCACTGACTAATTCATGAGGCAGCCCATATCTAGCAAACAAAGTTCTTAAGGCCTCTATGGTAGCATTTGCAGTAGTGCTGTTCATAGGAAAGACTTCCATCCATTTAGAATGGCTGTCAACCACAAGAAGAAAGTGTTGACCCTTGACCTCAGCATAATCAATGTGCGTTCTTTGCCAAGGTTCAGTCGACTAAGGCCACAGTAATAAGGGAACTGCCTTAGGGGCTTGATGTGCCTTGGTACAAACATTACAAAGCCTTACTTTGTCCTCTATATCTAGGCCAATTCCAGGCCACCACACAAAAGACCTGGCAAGTGCCTTTGTACGGCACATCCCTGAATGGCACTTATGTAATTCT
This sequence comes from Montipora capricornis, assembly GCF_036669925.1. Classification (NCBI taxonomy): domain Eukaryota; kingdom Metazoa; phylum Cnidaria; class Anthozoa; order Scleractinia; family Acroporidae; genus Montipora; species Montipora capricornis. Next base: position 13,215,737 of record NC_090891.1, on the reverse strand, counting down.
TCCAACAAGCTTCTTTGGAATTTGAATGGTATGATGGCCAGTCTGCCAAGCCCTCTTTTTCTATTTGGGTATAATTCTTTTCTGCATTGTTGAGTGTGCGAGAAGCGAACTCCACAGGCCGCTCAGTGCCGCCTTCCATGCGATGACTCAACACAGCTCCAATCCATATAGACTGGCATCTGCACCAAGAGAAAATGAGGGGACAGAGAGGGAGGCTCACGGTCCAGCCCTTGGGATATGTCATGTCCACGAAAGTTATTTTTAGACGAGCAGAAGTCTTTGTTCTAGCGGAAGTCTGTCTTCCGAGACGTCCGCATGTATTTTGAAAAGACATGATGAATATTTATTCATCAGCCTTCCACGTGGTCCGCCATTTTCTCTTTTCACTAAGAACCGAGCGAGACAAGACTGCAGGCGGACGTCTCGGAAGACAGACTCCGACTTCCGCTCGTCTAAAAATAACTTTCGTGGACATGACATATCCCGGCCAACGCCCTGAGACTCCCTCTCTGTCCTCACATTTTCTCTTGTCTGCACTCAGTATGAGAGGTTTTTGGGGGTCATGATAGCTCATGATGGACCAAACCTGTTCACTTGAAAGAATTACTTTAGCCCATATAAAAGCCGCCTCACATTCCTTGGTCCAAAACCACTCAGTCTTGTTAATGAGAAGCTCATACAGTGGGTGCAATTAGATGAAAAATCTTTGATGAACTTTGAGTAGTAATTCAACACTTCCAAAAATGACCTCAGCTGCAATACATCTTTAGGTCTATGTGCTAATCGAATTGCATCCACCTTGCTCTTAACAGGACTGATTCCATGTTTACTCAAAATGTGTCCCATGTACTTCACTTGAGTTTGGAAGAACTGACACTTTAATCTAACATTGTGTTTTGCCAATCTACCCAGGACCTGTTTGATAGCTTCCATGTTAGCAGTGACTCCACCTGATGTTGCCACCAGAATGTCATCTACTCTGACCAACACACCTTAAGACCTGACAAGATTGAATCCATGACCCTCTGAAACTGGGAAGAGGCAGTTTTCACACGAAAACACAATCGCTTGGGTTTAAATAAACCTTTTCGAGTGTTAATGGTAAGCAATTCAGACGACTCTCCATCCAAAAACAATTGATTGTAAGAACTTGCCAAATCAATTACTGAAAATGCATCAGGGCTAGTCCCATCTTGAGATAGCATAGCAAACATGTCTTGCACATTAGGTAGTTTGTACACATCATCCTTAATGCGCTCATTAATTCCCTTATAATCGGCACGCACCCTTATGGAACCGTCAGATTTAGAAAGCTAACCTTAGGCCTAAAAACTTTTCTTTAGGCCCAAACAGGCCTAAGGTTAGCTTTTATGAATGTTTAGGATACTTTCTTTATAAGTGAAATAAGTGACCTGTGACCTGTGACCGGTGACCTGTGCCCTATGACCTGTGACCTGCGTTTTGTACCTGCCGCTGTGAACCAGTCCAAAACTTGCGTCTTTCAGCAATCACAATAGGAGCAGGTTCGTAGTGGCCCTGCAAAATTTGCGACAAAGCCGTAAAGGTCTTTGTATTCGGATTGTCAGGGTAACACAAGTTCTTCAGCAACTTATAAGCATCTGAACCAATAACAGGCAGAAAAACATTTACTTTCTTTCATCTTCGATGCCTTTCGCCGCGACGTATGCTTGAAATAGACCGGCGTAATCGCTAAACTTCTCAGACTTCTCGTCAAACGGACCTAAATTACCAATGACTTGAGCCATATGTACACCCTGTTCACCTTTCTGATCCTATCCTCGTCGCCAATTTTGTATTCCAAATAGTTTTAGAAGCGAACAGTGAAGAAAAATGAAACACACACACGTTATCTCTCGCAACTGTTTATTTTCATCCTCTTACATCATCTTACATCATGTGACCATAACCAACCAAAATACCACAGTATACTATATCAAATTAACTGCATGGTTAGACCTACTTTATAAGTTACATCAGACTCTATAAGGCGTGCCTCCCATCAGTTTAGATGGAAAATACTACAAATTAATACACTATATCAAATTAACTGTGTCGTTACGTT
>NC_090891.1:13201154-13206154 GCF_036669925.1 Montipora capricornis | reverse complement strand
CAGAATCTTTACAGGAACAAGAAAGAACGAACATATAACACCGGTATTGAACGATCTCAGATGGCTCTCAGTGCCTGCCATGCTGGCATTTTATGATGCAATTTTAACTTTTAAATGTTTAAGGGGATTAGCCCCAAAGTATCTTAGCTCACGCTTTAATACGCGTTCATGGGAGAAACACTAGAAATAAGAACAAGTTAGACATCCCAACGTTCAATACAGCTGCTGGTCAGCGTTCTTTTATATATCGAGCGGTGAAAAGCTGGAACACGCTCCCTGAAGAAATTATGAAATGTGAAAGCTTACACAGTTTTAAATCTAAAGCTAAGAGTCATTTTTATACATTTTTTAAATGAATCAATTAGATGTATTCTTATAGTTTCATATTATTGTACATACGTTTTAGATTTAGTTATGCACTAATTTTTGTAAATTATTGCGGAAGAACCCTTTGGGAGCACTAATAAAGTCATTCATTCATTCATTCATTCAGGAAGACCTTTGTCATATAATCGAGTAGCGCATGTTCTTCGCAATGAAAGATTACTGTAATACCCTTCAAAACTAGCGCTTTTCATAACTTGAGCAACGACATTGCCCAACGTATCTCGACCTGCTTGTAGTACTGTTACACAAGAAATCCACACAATGTTGAATTATTCAACGTGTATTTCCACAGTTTTTGACTTAACTGTTTAGCTTCATAACTTTTCTTTTCAAAAGCACATGGTTCTCTCTCTGACGTCACATGACGTCGCATACAGTGTCCAGTCCTCTGGCGGATTTCTATATCTAACACTCCCCCCTAACTTAAAAAAGAATGTCATCCATGACATTTGATTTGCAATACAGAATAATTCTTTACAAGAGTAGTAGCTTTTGATTCAGAATATTCCTTACTTCTTAAATCCTGGAGTGGGGTGATCAGGCCCAGCTCCCTACAGACCACTTAATCTCTTAGTTCATCTCTCCATACTGGTGTTCACGATTCTGTAGTACAACGACTATCTTAAGACAGTTTTCACAGCATTCACATAACGAATGTTTAAATACACTTAGGAAAATTCTCGTGTTGTTTTTTTTTTTTTTTTTTTTAAGTACAACAATGTAATAGGCAAAAAAAGAAAAACTGTTTATCTGCACTGGAATGACTGGTATGGCACTCTCCATTGTGGCAGCTGTGGTACTACTGGCTGGGGCATCTTATGAGGCACTATCATGTTCGCATTCCAGGACATCATGGGTGGTACCGGTGGAACTATGTAGTTCAAGGCTGGTGGTAGCACACAGTACTGGTTCACTGGCAGTTCAGGTATGTAGGGTGTTGGCGGTGTAGGTATCCCGCACTGCTGTATTTCTGCAAATGGACTGGCACGAACCTGCTGCACGTAAGTTGGTTCCCCAGGAGTGTCATAAGTAAGGTGCTTTGGGCCCAGTCTCAGACGCTGAGGCCGGCCTAGGTTGCCAGTATCCTCTTGCTCGACCATCTCTCCACCATCTGCTTGAGGGTCCTCCATCAACGGTGCTTCGTTAGAGGTACCAGCAATGTTAGCTTCTGTTCCCGTTTCACTTGACACCTCACCAACAGGAACACAGGTGATATCTGGTTGTGGTTCGTCTTTCTTTGTAGACTCTACCTGTATCTGTGTTTGGTCATTTCTATCAAGTCTCAGTGGGCGGTTACCGCATGAAATTTCTGGAAGATCGTCTTCGATGTCACTTCCGCCCACTTCGTGTACCAGAGGTTGGGTGTCATCACAAAAGTAAGGTGCCGGTGTTCTGGTCTTTTTTACAGGAGGGAGGTCCTCCCAGGGTTTCCCTGGCAACCAGTCACAAGGGAGTAAGAGGTTTCGATGTAGAGTACGGCTAGGTCCCTGACTTGATTCTGGTCTTACGTCGTATACTGGGCTCCCCTCCCCCTTTCTTGCAACGACCAGATGAATTTGGTCTTCCCAGAACGCACGAAGCTTTCCTGGTCCACCACGAGGAGTGAGGTTGCGTACCAGGACACGATCTCCTACTTGCAGCGCTGATGATCTTACTTGTTTGTCATAATTCTTTTTCCCTCTCATGGCACTTTTCATGGCAGATTTTGACGCGAGTGAGTAAGCTTCTTGCATGGCAGACTTCCACTTGGTAACATACTCAGCATGTGATTTGGCTCCCGTTTCCTCCTCGAGATCAAACATTACATCAATTGGCAGGCGAGGATTACGACCAAATAAAAGAAAAAATGGAGCATAACCTGTTGACTCATGGACAGTGCAGTTGTATCCATGAACGAGTTTATTTACATGGTCTTTCCAGCTGGATTTGTGAGTTTCAGGTAGGGTTCGCAACATACTGAGTAACGTACGGTTCATTCTCTCAACCAAACCATTGCCCTGTGGATGGTATGGAGTAGTCCTTGAGTGCATTACTCCAGAGAGTTCCTCAAGTCTCTTGAACAAACGGTTTTCAAACTCCCATGTCATGATGGATTTTCTCAGGAAACCCAAAGTGTGGGATGAAATCATTGAAGATCTTGTCTGCAGCAGTAATAGCGGTCTTATTCCTCGTTGGGTACGCTTGCGCATACTTGGTAAAGTGATCTACCGCCACCAGGATATATTCATAGCCTCCGGAGCTCCGCTCTAGCTGCACAAAGTCGATGGAAACCATTTGAAGAGGAGCCGTTGTTGTAATTGGCTGTAATGGTTCTCTTGTTGGTAGATTTGGACGTCTCTGTTTTAGACATCGGCATACGTGATGGATAAAGTTCTCTACATCTCTTCTCATGTGTGGCCAATAAAATCTCTCTCGAGCCAGAGCTAGCACTCTCTCAACACCAAGGTGGCCCATTTCTTCATGGAGTTCACGGAAACGGTGCGACGAAATTTCAATGGGAGAACAACCTGCTGGTTACGATAAAGTAACCCACTGTTCCTGTGTACATGAAACTTGTGCCACTCGTTCAGGAACTTACGAACCAAAGGTGATTCTTGGTACTTTTCCTTCACTGTCGGTTTGTGGTTTGCTTTGAGTAATTCAAGGACGCGTCCAATGTGAGGGTCTTCGTTCTGTGCTTTCACTAAATCCACCACTCTTACTTGATTGCAAGATGCTAATGACGGGGCGTCGACAAGATGGAGTTTCTCTTCTTCATCAGTCAGAGCTGTCAGCCAAATTGAGTCCCCATTTGACAATGTCTGGACTGCAGAGATTGATGCATGCAAGCTTTCCGGAGTTAACTTCTCAGTACAACTGTCCATGTAGGTGTGGAAGTCACGGGGCAATCGGGAAAGGCTATCAGCATCAGCATTCAACCTGCCTGGTCGATACCGTATTTCAAAGTTAAAGTCTGCAAGCTCTCCCACCCACCGCAAATCCTGTAACATTTAACTTAGCAGATGTCAACACATAAGTCAGGGGATTGTTGTCGGTGTATACTACAAATTTAGGAGCGTAATAGAGGTAGTCCCTGAACTGTTCTGTCACTGCCTATTTCAATGCTAAGAATTCCAATTTGCCAGAGTGCATGTGGTAGTTGCGTTCAGCCGGGGTCAGAGTCCTAGAGGCATATGCAATTACTCGGGTAGAGCCGTTCTGCTTCTGATACAAGACCGCTCCCAAGCCATCCTGTGATGCATCGGTGTGTACAATGAATGGCGCATTATAATCTGGGTATGCCAGTAGAGGAGGTGAAGTTATTTTACCTATTAGGGTAGCCAACGCAGACTGGTGCCTGGGTTCCCACTTCACTGGTGACGAAGATGGTAACTGTCCACTACGCAACCCTGGGCTCTGTCTGGTTGAGGTAGCATTCTTTTTCCCCAGCAAGTCATGATTGAGGAGATCGTAAACGGGTTTTGCTATTTGTGCAAAGTTTTTGATATGACGGTGGTACACCCCAAGTAGACCCATGAGTCCTCTTACTTCTCCAACGGTCCGCGGTTTTAAATTCTTCATTGCAATCACTGCATTTGTAGCTTTGGGATCTATCCGGTACCCGTCTTGAGAGATAATTCTTCCAAGGAAAGACACTTCCCGTTTGAACAATGCACACTTTCCAGGCTTAATCTTCACACCATAACTCCTCAACCGACGAAGAACTTTACGCACATGTTCAATATGTTCCGAAAATGTTTCTGAGAATACAATTACATCATCTAAGTAGGGAATACACATCTCGTCACGCAGCTCGCCAAGACAGTTCTCCATAAATCTTTGAAAGTTTGCGGGCGCATTCATGAGTCCGAATGGTATCCGCACCCATTCGTATAACCCCCAAGGTGTAATAAACGCAGTTAACGGTTGACTTTTCTCGCCAATGAACCCCTGATGATAGGCTTTTCCCTGATCCAAAACACTAAACCATGACTTGCGTCCTAGACTGTCTAACGCTTCCTGGATCCGAGGAATAGGATGCCGGTCTGGCACTGTTTTCTTATTTAATTCTCTGTAGTCTATACATAACCTCATTCCGCCATCTTTCTTGCGAACACAGACAACACTCCTTGAGAATGGCGATTTGGACTTCCGGATGAAACCTCGGTTCAGCAAGTCTTCAACGTAACCTTTAACTTCTGGGTAGAGTGGACGGGGTATGGAAATGTAATTCTTCTGCACTGGCTGGTCACTAGTCAATCTAATATCCATCTCCAATTCGGGAATGCAGCCGACATCATCATCGTTCGTTGCAAATGCATCCGCTACTTCAACCAACAACTGTCTTGCCTGCTCCTTTTGTTTTACCGTCAGTCCACTCAAATCAACTTCAGGTAACCATGGCAAGTCACTCTCAATCCGTTCAGCCGGTGTATCTTTTTCACAGGGCGGTCCCTCGCATGGGGTCGGTGTCTCAGGGTCCTTAAACCTGACTTCAATAGGAGTAACTGACCCGACCAGCTGGAGGCGCCCCAGGACAACTCTTCCAGGCAGGGTGATATCGTGGTTTGTGTTGTTGGTCACTGCGACTGATAAGATGGTTGCATCACCCTCCTTCACAGTGGTAAGGGGAT
>NC_090891.1:13188654-13193654 GCF_036669925.1 Montipora capricornis | reverse complement strand
AGCCAATCTTTGAGAAGGATTTCGTTTTTAACAGGGAAACGATGAAAACTTAACCCTTTTGGTGTCTGAGAGTTCTATTAGAAGAGCCCACAATAAAGCACTGAACCATTTTTCAAGTTTCCCGCTTTCAAGCAAGTGAGCGCAATGACGTCACGCTTAGCGCCCAAACCTGCTATAGTACAGCCAAAATGGTTGACTTCCATCGAGTGATCAATACGGGTCTCTCTGGCCTCATAAAGACGACAAAATGTAAGAAACCCCTCAAATACTCGAATATTTCCTTTAACTAAGTCAGGCACTACAAATTTGGCGAAGGAAAATAAAATCCATTTTTATCTTCAGTTCTCCTTTAAATAACAATGCATCTTTAGGACTGTTATGAATAAATTACAAACACAGAACTTGAAGCTGTCTTTTACTTCTACTATGAGTCTCACTGAAAGTTACAGACGATTGTTTCGGGAACACAGTGCAAGATTATTGATAACGGGCGGCAACATGGCAAAAGGTGACTTAATTTACCGCTCAACTGGATTATGACATATACTGTTTTGCAGGCTTATACAAGTTGTTTGCAACTACAGTTGTGGATACGTTAAGACATGATTGAATATATGAAACGTTTAAATTTATTGACTGGCAGTCCTCAGTCCAACTGATGAAGTTACCAACTAAACCAACATAATTTGTGATATTCATCAATGCAACTGCCATAATACTGGCAACAATGCAAAAAGCTAACGTGTTTAAGTCAGTCATTGTACGTGTTCAGATTAAAGGATTTCTTCGTCAGCTTACTCAGGTGCTGAATCCACGTCAATCGGTAGAACATTTTCTGGAACCCTTTTAGGACCAGACAGGGAAACAGTTGCTGCTAGGTTTTGCAACTGACAACATGAGGATGAAGCGGTAGCAGTTGCTGCAGGTCGAGGAGGAACTCGGGGGACTGCCATCTTGTGGCCAGCCATATGTCTGCCACCAGGTCCGCTGGTTAACCATTTGTTTATAGACTCTCCAGGATCAAAGTCATCATCTGAAGGACCACCACAGTTTATTTTCATCAAAGCTTGAAGAGAATCATTTGAAAGTCGATTACGCAAGGATGTTTTTATCATGTTCATGGATTAAAATTGGCGTTAACACTCTGCTGTACTTGGACTCAGTGCGAGCATCAAGTCCACCAACACAAGAATGTTCTGAAATCGGGCTGGGCAAATCCCCATAAGCCTGCAGCAGTGGAGCTCCGTGGAAATGTACAACAAAGGTTTTCAGTGCCACCCATTCTTGGGGGATTTTATTGCATTCTTCTTCTGACAACTGCTCCTTAAAATGGTTAGCTATTCTTTGAACCTCATTCCCACCAAAAGTTGCCAACTGTTCTTGTTCGTGTTGCCAGAAATTGAAGTTAAATATCTTAAAGTAAACGAGAGGAGCTTCGTTAAAGTTATCAAATCGCGAGTTGAGGTATGTGATTGCATTTTCCAGCAGTTTCTGCATGCTACTGTCTTCTTTGTATGATGGAGAGGACGCACCAGTAAGTTGGACTTTCTGGTTACCAAATTCCTTAGAAGCAGTGAGATTCTGATAGAATTCTTTACTGTGCTTTACCATGTGCTGTTCCAAGCTGCTAAGCTTCATTGTGGTTTCGTGTATGCTATCTGGGACTTCAGGAATTGTAAGCTTTTCATGCTGGAAGATTTTGGAGGTTTCTGTGATAGCATCCAGCAAATCAAGTATAAAATGAAGGATCTTTACGAAACGTATAGTGATGATCTCCTTGTGAATACTGGATGCCTTTCCTTTACTTGTAGCATCCTGTGATGCTCTACCAGCAGCATCTGCTGTGTGCATAACAGTTGAAGCAAACTTCTTCTTGTTTGCCCACCTGACAGCTTTGACTATTTATATAACAATGATACGTAATTATGTACACGTGCTGCGCCAAGCACTTATAATCGAACTTACACTCGTAGGTTACCGTTCAGAGATCCCTGTTTTACTACTCTTGAAACAACCCATCCTTTAATAATGCTAACCGTAACCCTAATTACGACTAAAGGCACTGTTTAGGCTTAAGGTTAGTCCCTCTGATAGTTTTAGGTTTTCCAGTATTGCTGTGAACTTTGACCTGCTTTTGCTTCATGCCCCGTGCGTGCGGCACACTCATACGTTCACTGCGTGGAAGAGTGGACCACGCTTACAGTCTGATTCGTGCATCTTTCATGTGAAACTTTAATGCACGAGTTCATTGCAATTAAAATCGTTTCTTGTTTCCCTTTTTTTGAAGCAAACTTGTGTCTTCGTAATAATCAAGATCGTTACCTAAGTAAAAGCGTCAGCAAAGGGAAATTTGAACATTTGGAAATTGTCCCTGCTTTATAGTCTATTCCGAGCGGTGCATAGAGTGGTACAAAGAAAACAGTTTACTTTCGTCTTGCGTGTCCAAAACCTGTGTGGAAACGCAATCAGTTGACAAAGACAAAGTGCATCGGGAGATCGATTGATCTGTTTCGCTATGCTCAAGAAAAAAGTACAATGGATAACCTTCAATCCGCCAGAACACATAATTTTCTGAAAGTAAACTTTCCTTGAAAAAATAATAGCCCTAGCTACCTGTGGCCTGAAAGTTTACAATTGCCTACAAGACAAAGGCTAACATCATCTCACAGTTAACCATCGCCTAAACTTCACGGTCGACCCAGACAAACGAGCCCACAGCAGGGGATAGAAAAGACATGATGGGGAGTGAAACGAAATATGCCTCCTACGGGAACATTCATAGATCTCTACCAAAGTTATTTACTTGGGAGCATCATTGAGCATATTGCCGATCTGTACAAAGAGCGATAAATCGCAAAAGCCCACCACATGCACCGTTCGTGATCCTGAATACAGGAAAGGGAGAAAACATACACTTTGCAGTGTCTCGGCGAATTCGCAAGCAGACAGAAAGAACAATTTCACGATAAAAAGAGCAGGTAACCATTAAATTTTTTATGACAGTACTTTTATTTGATCTGTTACGTTTGGTTGTTTGAGAATCTGAACCCTATTACAACGATTGCTTGAAACTCCACTTTCGCTTAATAAATATTCTAAAATTGAAAAATGGGTGCCGACATTGCAGGAAAAAATGTTAGATTTTCCGTATTTCAGTCAGAAGTTCGACCGGTTTTTTTTAAGTCCATATAAGAAGAAAAGAAGAAAGAACAAAGCGCCACAGTCCCAAACGGCCTCTATTGTGATCGCTATTGTTTTCTTGAAACAAAGGAGCGTACGCATAATGAAGTAGGGACCTGTTCGGAAATCTTGCCGCCCTTTCTTTCAGATTTCGTCGATGTTTACTGCCATTTTACCCTCACAAATGTCAAGGAATCGCCGTTAAGAAAGAGCAAAGAACATCACTCGCGCGAATTTCAAACCATCGATAACCGATTGCTTTGTCACAAAACCTCGTTTCCAGGGGTTTCCGGCGGTGTGATTCAAAATGGCGGACAATTGCACGCCTTGTCCGCCTTGTCCACAAAGATCCTGGGAACGACGTTGACTTTGAGTTAATTTATGTACGAGGGTTCAAGCATTGCGTTTATCATTGGTTGGTTTTCGTCGTAGGATGTTGCCGCTGATGAAACTCAAAAGGTTCCGAATACCAGTGCAGTTTTCGTTTTGCCACAGTAGTAAAATGTGTAACAAATCATGCACATTGCCTTTGACAACAAAACAAAAATGGTGTAAATCACCATATTTTCTCCCAGGTAAATACGAATTTTTATAGGAAAGAAATTTGCAAATTTACATATTCAGGCAATTCATTCCCTTTTGCTCCCATTGCAAAAGAGAGTAAATTAAATGCAAATGTGGGTATTTGGGTCCTTTTAAAATCAGTTCAAGAAATACTGCAAATTGTTGGTTTTACGGCATGTTTGCTTGCATTTGCGATTGTGGTCAAACTGCTATCTTTGCGGTGAAGCAAATTGGAGCAAATCTGGGGAAACGTTAAAGATTTGCATTTCACGCAAATGCCAAGCAAATTTTGCAGCATACATTCCTATATGCCAAGCAAATTTGCAGCATACAAATTTCTATATAACAAATATCCAGGTTTGTGCAGACTTTACCTGTCAAACCAAAGTTAAAGCAAATTTAAAGCCCCAAATTTGCCACATATTTGCTCAATTCGCAAGTAAATCCATTTTTTCGTCCAGAGCTGGTTGTTGATACAAACAAAAATACCCCGCGGTCAAAGTATAAAAAGGTTCACGTATAACTTCGTCAGTTAGGCCAAAATACATGTGAACTGGTTTTAAATAAGCTTAATAAAAATTCAATTATTTGAATCATCAGTTAGAATGTACCTTTCCGATCTGGCAATTTTCTTTCTCACAGCAAGCACGAATTTTTTGATGATTGCTTGCAGTTTTCACGGGAGTAATATCCTGTATTAATCTTGTCTCGTCAGGTCGAGAGATTCCTTGAGAATCTTTAGCTCCTAGAACGTTTTTTTTCGTTATTCTCGTTCTCTTGTCGTTAGGAAAATGCATTTACATCTTCGTCGGCTTGCGGCGGTGATTATTCAAAACAAAGAACAAATTCATTCAGCAAAGTTTAAAAAGGCGGGAATCGTGACGGCGTTGCGCAATATGACCACTCGTATTACATACCAAAAACACGCCACTTGGTTCCCGGATGTGGTGGTCGTATTCTTGGTTTTCGCATGACGTCTCGGCCGCCATATTGGAGTGAATGAGGCAATGAAACGGCGGCCATGTTGGAGTCCCGATCCAATCCTCCGGGAATTGAACTCTATAGATTGCTTGCAGTCTCTGAGTTAATCGAACCGCCTGCTTCGGTCACGCAGCCGAGCCAAGGGGAGAGTGGTGATAGAGAGGGATACGGGGACCCTAAATCTCTCTCTATCACCATTCTCCCTTCGACTCGCTTGCGTGACCAAAGCGGGCGGTTCGACTTTTAGGGACCTTAAGATTCTACGATGGCGACGT
>NC_090891.1:13171154-13183654 GCF_036669925.1 Montipora capricornis | reverse complement strand
ACAACCACATTTACATTGTTAAGTATCCTTTCTCCATTAGAGATGATAAATATAAAAATCTGGGAGACACCACTGTCCTGGCACGCGAAATGATCGCTTCCGGTTGCCGCCCGGATCTCAAAAACGCGTGGGCTTAAGCTCCCTATTAGCTCGTGAAACGCAGCGGTATCCTCGACTGAAATTTCTATTGGAAGTTGATGATGAAATCCTCGTTGTTTCTCCTTGCCAGCTACAGACGGACCCCCCGGTGATCTTTTTTTTTCCTCTTGCCTCGTTTTCATTTTGTCGTCAAAGAAAAGAAAAGAAGAAGAATACCCGCTAAAATAGTGCCCACGTCCAATAGCTAGGCAGTCCGCCATGTTTGTTTATACTGCCATTCGTGTGGCCTTCAATTTGTCACCAATTGTCACAAGTGTAGCCACCCTCGCGCGCTGGCAACGCGACAAAATTTGAAAAAAACAACTCACCAGCGCGACCGAAAAATCGCGCGTATAGCCGCGGCCTTAATTTTTATCCCGTTGCTCGTCACCAGAAAAACGCGGATTGCCAAATGCAACGCTGCCACGCAATTTTCCACCAAGGAAAATTGCCCGAAGACTCACGTCCCCAGAGGTTGTTCTGCCTCCCCAACTCCACCCCGACAGTCTGTACGCGCGGGCGGACGGCCGTACGCTGATGTCATGACCAAAATGTGTGGATAGGTTTCATGGATGGATAGATTTCATGAATAGATAGATTTCCCAAAAAATTCTTACCAATGGTGCTCCGCTGGCGTGTTTCGCGCGCCTGAGCTCAACTATTAGTTGCATGGCTTCGTTAGAAATTTACACCTCTGAATTCTTATTTTAATCGTAGTTTAATTTGCTTATCGATTCGCCAATGAGAGGGCTCTCACGCGCGTTTGTCAGTGAACAAGAAAATCAGGCACTCATTTGAAAATCGCGAGAAAACGCGTTGTCTTTTTCTCGAGAACATCATGACTCTGGGGAAAACAAAAGTCACTGTTTCCCTCGGGACCATAAATTATGTGTGTATTGTTTTTATGTCAAGAACCCCCAAAACGTATTGCATTATGTGAATGGGAAAATAGTCTATTGAAGAAAGGATACTTCAATAATGTAGGAAATTGAACTTGCTGTTAATTTTTTTTTGCACAAGGAATTAAAGGGTAAAAAAAAATCTTTCCAGTGTCAAATAAGTCTGAAATGTAATTGATTTCAGCTCGATGCCAGAGGGGTAAACGATATATTGGTTTTTTTTGCTAACAAAATAAAAACTATTGCTCCAGATGACCTGTTTTAACACCCGAGTCAAGCTGGTTTTCAGAACACGTCGCTACAACTTTCTGCCATTATGAAATGACATTTTCATAAACTATTGGGAGGTGTTCGTTAAGATTGAGTAGATCACGGTCATGGTTAAACTGAAATAAGATTCCACCGGCATTAGCAATGAGGCAGGTTGGAACATATTTCCATGGTGCATCATGATCTGAACATAGGCGGCTTACCCAGTTTAATTTTAACGCTTTGTCGAAGATGACGAAGTCTTTCATTTCTAAACTGCCTTTTCCTAGATTGTGTTAAGGTGGACTCTTTAATTTTCGCAGGTATATGATTCCGCACGAAATCGAAAACCATTTTGTTCACTTCTTCAGCGAAATAAGAAGGTGCTTCCATTGCACTAAAGACACAAAATGACTTTTGAAAGGGCTACAGTTTTGACAACATTTATTCTTCCGTAGACTGAGATGTCTCTTTGTGACCAAAAGTTTAGAGTTAAGTATGCCAGTTTATTGAAGAAGTTTTTCTTCAAGATGTAAGAATTTGGATTTTGAAACATTTATATTCAACTCCGCGCATCTTTCAAAAATGGAGAGCAGTACAAAAAAGATTGCTTACGGAATGAACATTGGCGAGGAAAGCTGTAGTGTCATCCGCATTTTGAGCTAATTTAACTTCCTTGTTCTCTGCTATTTTGATGCCTTATACATCAATGGAATTTCTAATTTTTTGAGCTAAGACTTCTATGGCAATGATATATAACATACCGGAGAGAGGGCAGCCTTGGCGTACTCCTCATTCAAGAACGAAGTGCTTCGATGCATAACCATTATTCAAAACACAACTCGTGATGTCGTTATAGAAAATACTAATCCAGCGCCTTAGCTGCGGACCGAAGTTTGAAGATTGTAGACAAGTTTGAAGAAAGTCCCATTCGACTGAGTCAAACTCTTTTTCAGAATCATTGATTAATCTATTGTTTTCCACGATATATCTCCATTTGACACAACCAGATTGGCTAGTAGAAATTATTTCTGGCAACATCGCTAACCGGCGTGAGACCGGTCTCCAATTTTTTTTTAAATAACTCCAAGCTCTTTTTTCTTTTTTGGAATTAGAAAGATCATCGCTTGTCTTTGAGGGATTGAAACGTACCGTAAATCTCCGGGGTCTGAGCCTGGGGTTTCAGAGGCCATTGATTTTAAAGCGTGATAGCATTCTTCCTTCGCAACTTGACCTTCACAGGTTGCCACCTCTTCTTGTGGTAACGTTTTGTTAATGTTCTCAAAGAAATTACGTCTTCTTGAAGAATCTTTTTCGGATGAGTTATCCTATTGTTTTCTCTATTTATTGTGAAAGTCAAATGCTTTCTTTTAAAAATCTCTTAGTATTTTTCGCGTCTTTCTCATACCTTCGAGCTCTGCTACGCGCGGTTATTCCTTGTGGTTTGACAGCTTCAAATGTAGAAAGTTTAGCTTTTAGTTTATTAATTTCTTTTTTGTCAATTTAGTTGCAGTTTATATGCAGTTTGTTTTGAATATCTATTAATTCTAATATACCATATTCGTATTCTCAGTGTTGGACTAAGCTTGCAATGGAGGCTAATGTGGGGGAATTTTTCAAATGCAAATACGTTTTAATGTATTCCCCCGCATTGGCCTCCATTACAAGCTACTGTAGTTCTAGTCCAATACTGAGAATCCGAATATGATCTATTGAAGAGCTGTTTCTCCATCGCGTGTTTTATTTGCTCTGCGTTAAACTTTCGAGTATTTGATTGTGAAGGCGCGAATTTTCCATTTTGATCATTTCCCAAAACAAACTTTATCGTTTAATTAGCGATGTTTTTTTCGAATTTAGCCGGGAATTAAAAAAGCTTAAGAATTCAACATAGTTGGTATCTAACAATAGCGAAGCCTGATCCGCGGACTGCCTTCGTCAAAGGTAACGTTTGGAAGTACAGCGGAGTGATCGGAATGCGTGTTTGGAAGTATACTGCAATCTCGAATCAGCTTACATAAACTTTGCGAAACAAAAGAGTAATCTAGCCGGCATTGGATTTTTTGGGAGGCATTGCTCCAAGTAAATCCGCCTTTTTGATAGTTCTTGAAACGCCTCGAATCTACTAAATTGTTTGACTTGTTATTAGAGTTTGAAGTTTAACAATAGACGCTTTATTGGATCAAACCGTGTTTGCTAGTGTTAATCCGCTGGATAGCGATTTATCCGTCGGATAGCGTACAACTGAACAACTGGGGCCTGATGTTTCGTTCCATTAGGCGCGTAGAGGTTAACGAAAACTTCTTACCGTCCATAATGGTGTCAGTTGTGTCAGTTAAGACGCATCTTCCATACTGATAGGTGAAATAATTTTTCTATTCTTCATCAATTCAAGATCATTACTCCTCTTCTATGTGAGGAACCATGACTGCAATCAGTTTTGCCACCCCATTCTATTTCCCATCTCTTAATTGTCTGAGGTGTGGAATACGTTTCTTGAAGGAAACAATATCCCACTGTTGACGATGTAACCATCTAATAAACTGTCTCCTTTTCTCGAACCATTTAGCCCTGGGATATTTAAGGATAACAACTAAAGTACATCCAGTTACCCTATTAATATTAATACTTAAGAAAATATCGAAAGCAGCGATGGCAACTAAGGTCTCAGTTAATTGAGTTCTGCGACCAGCACTACTTATGGTTTTAGTTCTTATGATATCACGCAAAGTGAAACTACTTGAGAATAACGTAAAACAAAACACAAGAAGGTAAAGAAGTAAAAACCGATCAAACAAAAACAACAATGCATGGAGGATACAGGACGATGTAACATTTGATAACCTTATCGTTCGTTCGGCATTTTACTGGTAGATGTGAAGCACAAACGCTGGCCACCAAAATATAACGCGTCCGTACAACGGGAAACTTCTGTCACGGGGCCGCCATAAAGCGAACCATCCATAATAAGTTATTCCACTTACAAATATGCGACGCACTTTTCTCGTTGAGCGTCTTTTAGTACAAGATATAACTTCTTCCTGATTTCTTCCACTTCTTTAGGAAAATTATCGGAAATTCCAAGGTTGCAAACTTCGTAAGATTTTTAATAAAGGACTTAATGAAGTCTTTGTCGTGCCCAAAGTGGAGAGCTTGGCGGTAATAGACCATAATAGGACGTGGCTGGGGAATCCTACTATCAGAAGATATGTTTTATATGACGACGTAATGGCGCTGATCTGTGCACCCTGACGAAACGGATATTTTTTTCATCTTCTCGTGGGATCTTTAAGTCGTTGTGTAAAAATCTTCTCAGCAATTCTTCCGTATCTTCGTTCGATTCTTGTTCGTGTTTTTGAATTCCATAAAATTTCAAATTACCCCATACAGCTATGACACTCTACCTTGATGTGACGACGCCTTGGAGAGTTCACTTTCGACGCGTTGAAGGAAAGACTTGGCTGGTTTTTGTTCTTCGACAACTTTTTCTACCAAAGCATTCATTTCTGATATCCCAGTGTGCCATGGTTCTGACGACTTTCATGTGTGCTCCTTTGTTCATATTCGAGGGATTTAACTCGGCTCTTGTAGGTTTGAAGTTCAGGTATTCAATTTAACAGAGCTTATTAAAGTGCACATGATTCTAAATTTCACCACCATTTTTTATTTTAAAATCCAAACTGTAGTGGTCAAAGAAGCATTTTTGTACAAAAACAATTTAATGTTCCCGAGAACATATCTAAAATGCGATGAACACTCGTGTATTTCAGGAAAATAATCTATACATTTAGCCAACACTAAAAGCGCAGCTCCCGTCTTTAACCTATGGAACGCCAAACGTGAAAAAAGTGTTGAAAATCAAAAAATAAGTTGTATCATTGAATACATAGGTTTTACCATTAAATATGTGCTGTACTGTGTTATTTATGGCTAAACAATTGCGTATATATAACTTATGGGGACGTAAATATATTGCTTGAAAAATTGACCATATATTTTTATCGCTTGAAATTGGAAGCCGAAATATATAGGTTGTAAGTATCGGTTTGTTGGCTTTTCCGGAAATCTTCGGAACGAGATCTAGACCGACGAGTACAAGGCCGACGCGCGCGTTGCACACTTGCTCTGCGTGGAAAACAACGCTATGTTGAAACATTCATGGTTTTTCAATATGGATGCGGCCTATATTAACGATTTCTTCGATAGGATCCCCCAGTATTATCTCACGGGCCCGTTGACATTTACACGATACTAACTTCGAAGTAATACAACGTATTCACAGAAGACTTGGCGATGGTCTTTATTTAATGAGCCATCTTGTTCGTCGGGCGTGTGGTACAATGATTTATTGTGATCGATGCGGATAGACAAGATGATTTCTATTCTCTTGTGATAGCGGTGCGATCATTGTACGAAGCATACGTAAGGGAAATGGGATGATTGTCAAGCTACGTTGGGTAATCAGCTGGAAACACTGCGCAGTCATGGAAGGCTGAGGTTTGTCCTCACTGGTCGCCAAATGGAAGCACTACAACAGAGGCATTACAGTTGGAGAGAAATAGCTAGGACTTTAAGAGTGTCGTATCGTACTACTTTTAAGGCGTTGGCATGAATTGATAGCAGTTGGCAAACGGTTTAGTCGCATTTCAGATGCGGAATTCGACGAACTTCCGTCTAACATTTGGCGAAGACCTCCTGATGCTGGAGAGGTTATGATCATTGGGGTGGTTCACTCAAGAGGGTTGCGAATTCATAGATTTAGGATCCGCGAGTCAATTCAGTGAGTAGACCCAGTCAGTAGAACACTAAGAAGAGCAGCTGCAGTTGTCAGACGTGTTTACAACGTGCCGTGTCCAAATTCCCATTGGTAGGTTCCATTTGTTTTAAAGCGTCAACGGCTTTTACTTTGGGTAGAAGAGCACAGAAGACGTCATCAGAAAGGAATGCAAATGCGAGAAATTTACTCACAAGCTAAACGCTCCATGAGCGTACACTGGGCTGCCTGTAGTACGTGTTACTCAAAACAGAAGGGACTGAGTTGGGTCCGAAACCCATAAGGGTTGAAAGGTGTAACGACCCCTTGTGTGCTGGGAAAAAAGCGTCTGAATATTCAATTTGCTAAGTACCATATTTGGAACAACAAGAGAGAAACATTCAACCAATCAGTTCGCAAGAACACCGTGACGCAATACCATCAATGTTCTCGTGCGAGGGGTTTCCAAATATGGTTCTTAGCACTGAATATTCGGGAGCTGTGAACACGCGGTACACGTTTCAACCCTTATGGGTTTCTGATCGGGTGGTACTGAACTGCAGCGTTCCAGTCAAATCTTTTCAAGTCAGGGGTCAACTCGTCCCAGCAGAGGCCCTTTGTCGCACACGTTGATACGACGAAACAGATCCTTTTCTGGGGTTAAAAACCTGGCTACCAGCCTATTAATCATTTGTCAGAAAGAAAAAATTCCTGTCATTTTTAGAAGAAGTAGGCGCGCATCGCGTACGTGTGGTAGTTATTGTCAACTGAGCTGCGTTTTGTCTTCCAGGATTCAAGTTCAATATGTAGCTCTAATAGTATAGGATATTGTTTTGGTATCGTATATCATTGTTGCGTCATGGTAAAAAGTCTTAGGTAAATAGCCCCTTGAGAAGACATGTGGTTACTAGCAAAGTTCTAAACCTAGAAAGATTGAAGAAAATAGAAGGGAATCGAGAAACATTGGCTTCTAGGCTGACATGTTGATCATTTCCAAGTTCCCTCACAACTTCTTTTCACCACAAGTTTAAGCGTGCACTCTGAGCGTCTGACAGCCTTGTAATACAAACGTTCATTGAAGTTAAGCCGGGGTAAGTATATCTGGATGTAAGTCCGGCGGATGTAAGTAAGTCCGGCGGGGTAAGTATATCTGGATGGGTAACCTGAAAATTATACCGCTTCTTAACAGAAGCATAGGACCGAAAATTCTATTTTAACGCCCAAAAATGCGAAGTAAGCAAGGTACGGATTTTGTCAGCTTGCTTTATGCAAAACAAATATTGCTGCAAAAGTAAATAAATATTGATACAAGTTTTTAGGAAGAGCTGAAGGAAGTTTGCAGGACAGTCGATCAAGAATAAAATATTTTGCCATCAGCAACAAAATTTACGACATGAGACAACATTAAAACATTTTGCGAGATTTTTGTTACGTTCAAATTTGTTATTGTACCTTTTGCTGCACAAGTAAAGCGCAAAATCGAAAGTGACATCGAATTCAGCGGGCGCCGTGATCAAGTTACCGCGGCGTGTTTAATCGCGAAACAGTGAAGCATCTGTGTCAAATGATGGCAAGATACCGGGTTTTTGTTTTTGTTAGGTTTCTTTTTTTTTCAAGTGTTATAAAGTTTGACAAGAAATGTGCGAAATCAACACAAATATCACAATCGCCCAACTCTTGAGGTTGACCATTGTTTCTGCAAGGTCAAAAATTTACTCTCCAAGACGAGGTTATTTATCACCAGGTAATTCCGTCGTTTTGGGAATAGCAGCAAGTTTATTATTCATAAGCGTCACAATTTTTTATTAAAACTCAAGCACGCTTCCAACAGACCTGTTTGTTTCCGTGACTTATGCGCTGCTTACAGTGCACTACCCCAAAAGTCCTCCCGTATCACATTTCAACACACGTATGCAAATTTGTTAAGCTCGAAAATTACACAACATGATAAATTCACGAAAGGTGAAATCTCACAAAAATCTTTTCCAGCGAAAAATTTATTGAAACAAACAACATATTTGCTATTAGAGACAAAAAGCCCTTCCTATTTCAATTGCGTGCTTGCAAACAAGACACAATCGGTGTCACAAAGCATATACAATTAAATAAATGTCTGAAAGTTCACATTAAACCCTTTTCGAAAGAACCTTGACCATAAATAATAAAGCACAAAAGGGACAACAAGTTTTCATTCAAATAATTTTTCACAGTCACATTTCCATTTTTTTTTTACCTTTACAGAGTTGATTGATCCAAAAGGTCTAGATAGCAGCAACAATATAGATAGTCGTATAAACATAACAACTTTCTTTAATTTTCAGACATGTTTCGACGGTACATCCGTCATCTTCAGTGTTACATATTTTGAAATCGCCGTTGAATTTAAAGCGCGCGCGATCTTACAAACTTCGTTACATTGCGTTGTCAATATTGCGTATAAAATCAAAACAGAACAAAACAAAAATTTAAATTTAAAATCCCTTACGTTGGGCACTTCTCAGTCACGGCACAGAGGCGTATACGCAAACTTGCTAATCGGTTATGTAAACCTATTGATATATAAGGTTAGTCTTCACTACTTTCAAAGTCAGGAATCTTTTTAATGTGAAAGATGCTGTCCCTGTAGGGCTTCGCACGCGTGTGGTCTATAAATTTTCGTGTGCAAGTTGTAATGCTTGTTATGTTGGTGAAACCAGCCGACACTTCTCCACACGAGTGCGCGAGCACTTACTTTCAGACAGATCTTCGAACGTTTTTAAACATCTGCAGAGTTCAGAGTTTTGTAAGGCATCCTGCACACCGGATTGCTTCGAGATCCTGGACTCTGCAGCCACTAAGTACCAAGTGAAGCTTAAGGAATCCATGTATATAAAATGGGAGAAGCCCGATCTCAACCAGCAGGTGAAACACATTAACCTGACTCTCTCCCTGTAAGGAACTAAGCGTCACTAGCGTCACTCATTTAAATTTTTGTTTTGTTCTGTTTTGATTTTATACGCAATATTGACAACGCAATGTAACGAAGTTTGTAAGATCGCGCGCGCTTTAAATTCAACGGCGATTTCAAAATATGCAACACTGAAGATGACGGATGTACCGTCGAAACATGTCTGGAAAATTAAAGAAAGTTGTTATGTTTATACGACTATCTTTACAGAGTTCAAAGTACAAAATAAATGTAAATTGACAGACAAGTTAGAAGCGACTTCAGTAAACACTGTGATGCATTCAGGGCGTTCGATTCCTTCAATGTTTGTTAAATCCATAAAAGAATTGCCATTTGATTTCAGTGTTGTATATAATACCAAGTTAGTAAAATATTAGATACAAAGCTCACTTGATATCCAACGGCGAAAAATGAAATTGTTGTCGAAGACCATTACTAGTCGTTTTCTTGAGCTCCATGAGGGTTTTTACAATGACTGTAAAACTTCTCGCGCGCTCATTGGCTAATTTTTATTGTCAATTAGCGGACAGACACATAAATTTATAATTTATGCGATAATGACGCGATATTGCTCGCGTCAGATGGACGTTTCTCCCTTTATTGTCTCGCTTTCCTCTCGTGTTTTGACTTAATTTTGATCCCTCTGCCTTTTGTTATTGTAAAAAAACAAATTGATGTCAGTTTTTCATGCATCTGTCCTGTTATTGACAATGAATTTCGTCATAACATTGTCAAAGTAGTCTGCGGATCCACTCGACTATCGCGTCGAGGGTCCACAGCTACTTTGACAATGTTATTACGCAATTCATGATCAATAACAGGACATCAATTTGTTAAATATTTTGTTTAAAGATCCACTAAAACGCCATTCGCGTCACAATGACTTTCGACGTCACTGAATTAGTGAATTTTCCTATTGTTACCTGAAGACTGTGCAGAGTTGTGTACAAGTAAATACAAATAGCCAGACAACTGAGATCACAGATCCACTTGACGGATTCCTTCTCTGTCTTTGTTGAACCCATACTGAGTTACCAGAGAATTTTCCATTTGGTTTCAGTGTTTTACATAACAGCACACTTAGTAAAATATTAGAAATACAGCTCACTTCGGCTTGACGGGTGAAAGATTGTTGTCGAAGTCCATTACTCGTCTCCTTTAAGATTCCAGATATTTATTTTTCACCGCCTGGCTTGTTTATCCAATTTACGTTCCATTCTTGAGCTCCATAAGGGTATATTTTGTTTAAAGATGCGCTAAAACGCCATTCGCGTTACAACGACTTTCGACGCAATTGCAGGTTAATTAAATGTTCTCCTGTGTGCACCAGAGAAATCTACGCCCCTCAAACCTAACAAAGTACGCACACAAGACTCTAAGCGCAAAGACACCACTTAGCAGAGGAGTGACAGGCAAGACTTTTCATGACACGGAAAAAAAAAAAAGAAAAAAAAAAGGGAAAACTAACAAACAAACGCATTTTCTAACTGGATTGTCTATGGCAACCCAGTAAAAATACGGAGAAATGAAACGCAGATTCCGACTGGGTTTGGCAACCGAGTAATAATTAGTACACAGACGTTTGGTAGCGTGGAAGTTTGGCAGTGAAGAAATTTGGCAGTGTGGAAGTGACCCTAATCCTAATTCATACCAACGCCTTAAAATAGTACGATACAACACTCTTAAATTCTTGTGCTATTTCTCTCCAACTGTAGTGCCTCTGTTGTAGTGCTTCCATTTGGCGACCAGTGAGAACAAACCTCGGCCTTCCATGACTGCGCAGTGTTTCCAGCTGATACCCAAACGTAGCTTGACAATCATCCCATGTCTCATTCGCGGGAATTTCCCTTGATTATGCTTCGTAGAATGATCGCACCGCTATCATAAGAGAATACAAATCGTCTTGTCTATCCGCATCGATCACAATAAATCATTGTACCACACGGCCGAGAAACAAGATGGCTCATTAAATACAGACCATCGCCAAGTCTTCTGTGAATACGTTGTATTACTTCGAAGTTAGTATCGTGTAAACGTCAACGGGCCCGTGAGATAATACTGGAGGATCCTATCGAAGAAATCGTTAATATAGGCCGCATCCATATTGAAAAACCACGAATGTTTCAACATAGCGTTGTTTTCCACGCAGAGCAAGTGTGTTACGCGCGCGTCGGTTTTGTGCTCGTCAGCCTCGTTCCAAAGATTTCCGGAAAAGCCAACAAATCGATACTTACAACCTAAATATTTCAGCTGCCAATTTCAAGCGATAAAAATATATGGTCAATATATTTACCTCCTCATAAGTCATATATAGGGAATTATTTAGCCATAAATAACACAGTACGGCTTATATTTAATGGTAAAACCTATACATTCAATGATACAACTTATTTTTTTGTTTTTCAACACTTTTGTCCCGTTTGGCGTTCCATACTAACCCCATGCATAAAGCAAATTATACCCTCTTTTATATAAAAACGTCTAATTTTGGAGCTGAGGCTGAACGTTCCTTTATAATTTGGCGTCGAAATCTTTCGGACGTGTCTAGGAATCCTATCAAAGTGCTTGCCTTGATGGTGCTGCAGTTTAATATTTTGAAACGATTAAGGCCCGTGCAAACGCTCGCACCATTGTTGGCCAACAAGACGCAACATTGTTGGGCCCAACATGTTGGGCTAACCCAACAACACACCATGTTGTGTATTGTTGCGACTTGTTGGAAGTTGTTGGATGAAGTTTGAAACTGGTCAAACTTCAGACAGAGCCAGCAAGTACCAACATTTCTATTGTTTTGCGGTCATCAAAGCGTGGTCCAACAATGTTGCGTTCGTTTGCACAGCACATCCAACAATTTTGCGCCGGCGCACGCGCACTACATGCCACGTATTCACACAAATACATGCGAACAAGAAATCAACATGGCGTCGGAGATGGAAAACGTCCCAGAGTCCTTTGTATTCTCATCTAAAGACCCAACATGTTGCGACTTGTTTGCACACATCCACTAACATCGTGCAACAAGAGACAACATTTTTGGGCCCAACACTGTTGCGTGTTGTTGCGAGCGTTTGCACGGGCCTTCATAACTAAGAACTGCTCATTAACTGAGATATGTGTCATGCAATAAGAAAACCATCAGTATGTTACACTAAATATGCCCTTACGTATTTTGATTAATTTACATTTTTTCCCCTTTATTTCATGCATTCATTTAAAAATTTAAAGCAAAATAAAAACGTTCTTAATCAACTCAGTCTCAGCCTGAGAAATGTTCTTAATACGTTTTTATGATTTTGGTTAATCTCAGCCTCAACGTTCTCATAAATAAAGGTTCTTATAAAAAAATGATGATATTGAATGTAAGGAAAAATGTAGACTCGGAAAAATATCCGAGTCCCAGATGGGATTTGAACCCACGACCCTCCGTGATCTAGTCGGATGCTCTAACCACTGAACTACTGGAGACTCTATGGTGAGCAAGGGTCAATTTGTGGGTCTCGACTGGAACCGCATCGCG
>NC_090891.1:13143654-13158654 GCF_036669925.1 Montipora capricornis | reverse complement strand
TGTTGAGCACAAACATATTGCCAGACAAAGAACCGAAAAGAAACGTAAAGAAAACACAAGGAAACGTAAATATTTACAACCGAAGGTTTTGAAGGGAGTATTTTTTCTAGTTGCAAGCAAGTCCCACGGCCTATGAATGTGAAATACGATATATTTGTCCACCAATTAATTGGATTTTTTTAGACAATCTTGGCAGTACTATGTTACCACCACCGAGTTGAACATGAAAGCAAAGGAGGTCCAGGCTGGGGCATTGTGCACTGTTATGGGAAAATACTGTGTTCAAGTTATGAACAGCCTTACTACCTTTACTGAAGAAGATAAGAAAGACCCCCAAGAAGATTTTGTCTGCGTTAGGTGATCATTTTTTGCTTCAAAAACATTTCTTGTTCGAAAGAGTTAATTTGAAATGAGAAATCAATATGAACATGAAACAATTGATCAATATCTTTTACGTATGCGCCAGTTCGCAGAGTCTTGTGATTTTAAAAGCCTTTGTGAGAGTTTAATTCGTGACAGACTAATTACTGGCACTCGAGAGTCATCCACTCGTGCCCGCACTCATGGAGCGCCCAGTTTCAGAGTTAACTAGGTGCATTGAAGCCCTTAGAGCCAGTGAGTTGTCAAGAGTCCAAAAAGAGCATCTTAAGGATACAGTACTTAAATTTTCCCTGACAGTTTACGTAACCAGTAGAAATAATTCTTCTAAGGACAAGCGCAACCGGAGTGGTCAGGCAATTAAGACAAGAAAAGAGAGTCCACAGAAAGGAAATGTAAAATTCCTTGAAAATATTGTGGCAGTAATCAGCCTTTTGATAGAGCCAAGTGCCCTGGTAGAGGCAAGACTTGTCACAAGTGTGGTAAAGAAGGCTATTTCGCTGTGAAGTGTCGAAGTAAGTAAAAACTTTCCCAACCCAACAGCTAAGAAAGTGCACTACACAAGTGGTACACATAGGTTTCTTGAAGTTGGCAATGAATCAGATGACTCAGTTTTCACTGCAGAGCGTTTTGGATTTTTTACTAACAGCTCAGGCAGGTTCACATCAAGGCCCCCCCTTACTTTTCACACGGGGTAAAGTCCCTTAGTTATAATCCAGCAATATGCGGTGCAATGTCCAAAAGAGACCTGTTAAACATTTTGCAGAGTGGTGAAGTACATTTGATGGACGGGTGGTAGAATTACTGGGATCTTACACCTTTACTGCTAGCCTACACTAGTTTCCCATGTTTCCCGCGGACACATAACACCTTAAACATCCATAGCTACGGATCTGTTCTCTTCGTCGAGTACATATAGATTACTTCATGTTTGGTGAGTGCGTACCATTTTTATCCACGAGTTGTGAGGGATCGCGTAAACGAACGAGTGAGCGAAGCGAACGAGTGAGTTTAACGATCCTTCACAACGAGTGAGTAATAATAATCGTACAAACAAGCCAACCATGAAGTAATTTGTTTATTATATAAGTACAGAGATCATAAAGTTAACGCGGTAGGTGTTAATCGAGAGGCTGATCAAACCAGCGATGGTGAACAAAAGTCCTAAACAAATGGCAAAATATTTTTGAAATAAAACTATTTACCTTCCAAACCTCGCTCGAGCACTTTAAGAACTTTTAAAGATCTTCTGAAGTATTTTGTGGAGAAAACTAAGCAATAAAAGATCAAAAACTTTGAAAATCATACACCAGTCGGCCGCCATGTTTACAAATTTCACTCCTGCTGTCAATGCACAGGCCACTCGCGCCAAAGTTCAACATAATATTAGCCAATCAAAAGGCTGATACGACAATTAACATCGTATGTCATTTATATTTCATCACGGAAGTGTACGTAAATCTATACACCTCGATAATAAAGTTGTATCTTTCCTCCATCAGCATTCATTCTCCATTTGTAATTCCCCCTGCCCTTGTCTTTCTTGCTCATGATAGTAACAGAGTTATTTTCGCCCTGCAGGTTTGCTCCTTTCAGCCATTTAGATGCTGTTTGGTCAAATGAATCCTTAATGTAGATAAAGATAGTTCAACAATACCACTGCGTAATGGAACAAGCGGCAAAAAAGCGATTAAGACAAATTGAAGTTTCGCTCATTTAATTTCGCAGCTTTGTTTGTCACTTAGCGTCCTTGGTTGCCGTGACTTGTAAGATATCTATAATATCTCTCGGATACGGCCTCCTAAATCAAGCAATCACAGCGCGCATACTATCTGAGAGATATAAGAAAGTGCTGTATGTACTCTTGAAGAGCAGTCAATGTTATTTTTGTTCTTAAGAATTGTTACCCTGTAGCAGCGTTTATGGAAATGATCTGTTTCTATCAGCGTTTTAATGGTAAATAAAGCATGCAAGCATAAACCCCTTTAATTCCCTGAATTAATTTATTTTAGCATCTCGCAAATTCAGAGGAAGCTGTACATTAATTTTTCATGTTCTCACAGTAACAATCATTTTAATTTGTATTCGACGTATTAGCATATGTTTGACTGGTGGAAAGTCTAGTTCCTAATGTTTCGGGTGAAAAAAATCGCCCCCTAAAATATTCGGACGCTATTTATAACGTCTACAACATTCACCAAAATTTGTTACAGGATAGGAGTATATTTTAAAACAACGTTTCCTGAAAATTTCGTGGAAAAAAGGGCTACTACGTAAGCTCCAGTTTTCGATGTAACCTGTTACGATTGACAAGACTTTTGGTCAAGACTAAATAGCCACCTAGAAACTTCTATAGCCATGACGTTCCCCGAACAGAGAAATATTTCGTGGAAAAGCTCCAAACTCACTAAATGAGCTTTTAGAGCGCTGTATGTAACATTGTAAGCAAATTTAGGTAAAATTCAAGCGATTCCATCTTTAGGTGCGCCAGAATGTACATTTCAAAATACTAATCACGGCTTCAGAGATTGTTTAATTCTACCTTCAAACTTTACTGAAAGTGCTTTTGAATCGGGGCATGAATTTGTCATATTTTCAAGAGGGAAAATACAAAGTAGAGTAAGGGCATCGTGGACCCGTCTGATGTAACTGAATTTATCAGCACGGCTGGATTTAGTCCTTATCTCGTGTATCTGAACGAATGAGCAAACAATTAGATCCAAATAAAACGTTTGTGTAACGTTTTGCATAATTTTGTTTTGACCGAGGACAGTCTTGGCTCACTTGCGCACCCCCTCCCCCTCCCCAAAACAAAAAACAAAAAAAAAAAAAGCGACACTCTGTTCGCGCGTTGGGCTCTTGAATGTCCCCTCTTAAGTACTTGAAGGATCAATTCAATATTGTCTCAAAGTAAATGTTGACAAAATTGTTTTTTAGGGCAAATTTAATTACACCATCCATTTGCAAAAGGAGTGTTCCAGATTTAACTACTCAATCAAGGTATGTAAAAGAACCCACACTGTGTCATTTTTTGGGGTTTCGATATTCAAAACAAACCTTCGACGTGTAAGTTTGCTAAGAACCTATTTTATTGGCCATAAAGTGGTATGTAATGCACGTACCGATCATTTATCGAACGGTCCCTCCAAGATTTTTAAAGTAATTGTCTCTAACATGAAAAAGACAATTAGCAATATACATGTAAAAGTGTCAAAACAAGTTCAAAAGGAAAAGTCTTCACTTCCAATTGTCGCTCGTGACTGCTTAATTAAGCTCCCGAATTTACCGAGTTTTGGGAATGATTTCCGTACAGGCCCGGACTTCATCATGCATGCAGAATAAATTAATTATGCATTCGCACTAGGGAATCGAATATATAAAAGGCTAATTTATACTTACAGGATGAATAAAAACTGATCTCATTTTCTGTCCCCATCGCTCCCTCTCCCTTTCTCTCCTCCCTATATTTTATGTATATAGTTATTTATTACAATTTATGGCATACAAAAACAGAGGCCAAGGGATGAAATGAAAAAGAGTCAAGGACCCCATATTAAAACAAATCACCAATGGTACCATAATGAAAATAATAATACGAATTAAATTATGTTAATAATAAATATTAAATGTTGTAACAATAAGAACACTAAAAGAATGTACTTACTAATCCATCAAAAAGACTTTTTGAAATAATTCACACTTGTTGCCTCACGGAGGGAAGTTCCATGTTCCCACAGCTCTATAAAAATAACTATATTTATTTTTTTCTCAGTGCGCGAACTGGCGGAGTTCTGCGAATCCTGTGATGTGATTTGCTGTGGGTGCGGGAGGAACTTTTCTATCTTGCCCGCCAACCCGGGCGGAATCGTAGCCCTGGTTGGGTGAGCAGTTCTCAGTCTTTAAGATAAATTTTCAATGCTCTTTTTTGGTGTAAGGGGACCATATAAGAGAGCAGTATTCTAAATTGGACACGTACAAGAGTTGAGTAGAGAGTTCTCACGTTCTTGCGATCATCAAAATCTCTGCAAGTTCTTTTAATAAGTCGCAACATCCTGTTTGCTTTGGCCACTACCTTGTGTATGTGCAAATTCCATCGCAAGTGCTGATCAGTAGGCTCGATTACCAGCCGCTGTTTCGGGAAATGAGCTAGCGCTCACTCCCGAAATCTCGGCTGGACGCGTGAGGTGAGCCATTGTTAATCTCCGCCAATCAGAAACTCGCCTGTACAAATCCGTCTGGCATAAATTATATGTTTTGGCTGCGAAGGTATTCTTTGACCCGGCCTGTTCGAGGTTTACAGTGATTTAAGATAGGAAACATCAAAGATTGCGACAACGAAAAGTGTTCGAGAAGCTGGAGAATGGGAATTGTGTCGTTTTCTACCGCCTGAGTTCGCAAACTTCACTGATTTTCCAGTTGGCGCCAAGGTCAAAATACGGTTTTCAAATCCATTGCTATTGCAATTTTCTCCTCATACTTCGCTAATGTAAGAGCAAGTAAAATTCCTAAAGATCAATTGAAAGTACTGCTGAGTTTATTGCTGGCAAAAACGAGGGGGCCGATGAGGTCGACTGAGAGCTATAGCAGCCGACGATTTCGTTGATGATTCGCCGGTTGAATTCAAAGTCACATCGATCATTTAACCACAAAGTCAATCTCGTATCATCTGGAAACTTCGCACAGACGTTTTAAGCACTGTTATGTAATTTCTGTTTTCTTAAAATCAGTGTTTTTGGGATGTCTAATGCTATTTCCCCGCAACTATTGACTTCGCATAAATTATATTTTGAATTTACGTCACAGACACAATCTATCGCTCACGCGTCCAGCCGTCTCTTCTCGGGGAGGATACCCGAACTCGAGTGAGCGGCGGAAATCAAGCCTAGCTGATCAGTGGTTATTCCTAAATCTTGGAATTCATTGACCTTCTCCAGAACTGAGTTGTTTGAAAAGAAATTTGAAGCAAAAGGTTCTTTCTTCTTCGTAATTCGCATTATTTTACATTTCTTTACAATAAAATCCATAAAATTGCGCGAGCTCTAGTGATAAAGGTTATCCAAATCTCCCTGAAACAATTTTTGATCTGAAGCAGAGTCAATGATCCTTGCACCTTTTAAAGTCATCTGTTTAGAGGGCGATGGTATTTCCAGGAAGTACAGCAGCTGGGAGATAACTAATGAAGATAACGAAGAACAGTGGACCTAAACGAGAACCTTGCGGAACGCCAGAAGAAACATCTGACCAGGATGGCAAGACACCATCCAAAACCACGCTTTGTTGCAGTTGGCTTAATTCGATTTCACACCATTGTAAGAGCCAGAGATTCCAAAGCCCCTGTGACAAAGCTTTTGCAGTAAAACTGGGCAACTAACCCTGTCATAGGCCTTTGAGAAGTTCAGAGAAGTCCTTTCTTCTTTGCCCACATCGCTCATACCGTTGCTCCTTCTCGTCCCAGCTTTCCTCTAATGTCACTCGCAGCTTGCCTTGAACTCCGACTCACTGTAAACCACTGGACAGCTAACGTGTCAAGTTCCTAAGTCATACCTTGTTTATGATATTTAAATTGAAATCTCGCAGACTATTTATATAACGATGGTAAGTATACACGTGACATGCCGAGCACCTACACTCAAACCTACAACTCGTAGGTTACCGATCGGAAATACCTGTTTTATTACTCTTGAAACAACCCCATCCCTTTAATAATGCTAACCCTAACACTAATTACGACTAAAGGCATTGTTTAGGAGTTAAGGTTAGTCACCGTGATAGTTTTAGCTTTATCCAGTATTGCTGTGGTCTGTGACCTGCTTTTTCTTCATGCCCCATTTCCATTATTAAAGCTAACGCTCACATGGTTCATATGGGGTAGAAAACTAACACTTCACATTACACTCTAATCCGTTAAGTCAGTTCAAATATAAGTGCTAACGTTTGCAAAAACGTAATCCTTCCTTTTATTTGGTCTGTTTGTTATGTAGAAGAATCTGAACCATATGACATCGATTGCTTGAAACTCCACTTTTTTCACTTATTCTAAAATTGAAAAGTGGCTAAACCTGCAGGAAAAGTGCCAAAATTGCAGGAAAAAATGTTCAATATTCCGTATTTCAGTCAAAAGTTCTACCGGTTTTTGTAAAGTCCATATAGCCTTAAAAAAAAAGAAGCCTATAAGGGGGTGTTTACATGATACCGGTACGAGTTTCATTCTGGTACGAGTTCATCCCGGTTCTTACTTATCGCTCTGTATTTGTTTACATGATACCGGTGAAAAATCTCATACCAGTACAACTCATACCGGTATGAGTTCATCCCGGTAGTTGTACCGGATCGAAATTCTCATAACGGCATGAAAAGTTATACCGGTATCATGTAAACACTACATTGACTCCCATTCCGGTACGAGTCGTCAAGTCGTGGTGGACTGGGACTATTGACGCATGCGTTGTATTTCTAGATGGCGTCCGGTAATCGATGGTCATCCCTGTGTCAATATTTGTGTCGTCCATGTAAACGCGGTATGAAATTGACAACTCGTACGAGAATGAAACTCGTACCGGTATCATGTAAACACCCCCTAAGAAGAAAGAACAAAGCGCCACAGTCCCAAAGGATATCTATTGTTATCGCTATTGTTTCTTGAAGCAAAGGAGAGTATGCATAATGAGGGACCTGTGCGGAAATCTTGCCAAGTTTTGTTCTACCACATTCATGGTGTACGTTCCCACCCAATTTGGTTGGCAAAAGATGAGATAAATATATTAATTTCGTTTTTTTCAGGCTGTGAAGTAAGGCCTCTTTGTTTTTAAAATTACAGTTCAAGCTAAGTGGTGGTGCTGCACACTCGTTTGCAAAGATAATGATTTAAATGATATATAATGATATTAATAGTGATAATAATCACTTCATTAGAGTCTCAAGCTCATCTAAGTGGTATTTTGCAGCACAATCCTCGAACTCTGAATAGATGGTTTGCAACCAGACACTGAAAACAATGATGCCATGTACCATTGCTGGTGGACGAATGAGCTAATGAGAGATCTTTTGTTTTTGTCCACCAACATGGCGGCGATGACCTCACGTGAAAAACCACCTTTATGTACTGTCGCGATAAAGACTTCCTCCATACTTTATCAAAATCAGGTTAACTGGTTGCCAGAATTTTATATTCATTTTAACCCCACTGAAGCTATTGCAGGGTTCTGTATGTTTTGAATGATAAACTGAACGTACTCCATCATGCGCGATGTTCGTTTTATGCTATCCTCAACAATTTATTCAATTTTCGGATTTATCTTGAGTTCTTTTCTCCATTTAACAACGCTTTGTACTGATCCTGGTATTTTTATTTTGGTATTAATTCATAGGTGGATGGTAAAAGCAACACAACTGAATGGACCAAAACTTCAAAGTTAACAATACTTATCCCAATAACACTACCAATACAGCAGCATCCTGGCCCAGGTTTGTTTATCGTGATATGTGATTGAACGTCAGTACTCTCCCCGATTCGAACAGCTTGGCTCTGTCATATTGCCTCACCACTTCCATAAAAGGATCATCGCTTCTGATTATCATATGATGACCCGAGCCTGTATTTGTTGAGTACACACTCAATGAAATTCATAGACGGCCCTCGACATTGTTCTTTATCTTTTTCTTGTATAAGGCGCTCATTTGTAGTTCGCTGATGTAACAACCGTAAAGCCCATACTTTATTCTTCTAGGTCCAATGGACGTTGGATACTGTCTAGCGGTTTACAACTTGATGCAAAAATCCGTGTTGTCGTAACTGTAATTTATGGAATATTCAATGCCTTAGTTCTCTGTCAGCTCCCTGATAAATGAACCTCTTAAGGTTCTTTAGTCGTATGCAAGAGAAATAGCAAGGAAACGGAAAGTCCAGCGTCGACGTTTCACCTAAACCGGAATTAACCCAAGTAAAATCACGTGACTTGTAGACTTGGACGGATTAGTCCGATATTAAACTGGAAAACCATAGTTTAGAAACACACAATCACACCGACCGTTGAAAAGATTTAAAGAATTATCCTCGATTTCCTCTGGGAGAGTACGAAAATAAAGACAAAAATATATTGCAGGAAAGAAACACGGCAGCTTGAAAATGCTTTTTTGGAACTGATGGAAGGATCACTTAAAATAGCCTGGATCAAACCTTTTTTTTTTGTAATCTACAAGCAATTGCAAAAAGGTTGAGACACTAAATGAAAAATTCACCTCTTCTTCCTAAAACCCCTCTTCCAGTTCATAAGAAAGGTCCCAATGCCCCTCCTTCCCCTCCCCTTTTTCAATGTTGATGCACTTTAGTTTGAGTGCCAAGTGGAAATGGAAACAACTTTGCTTGGGTTGGGGGGGGGGGGGGAGGGGGTTGGGGACGCGTTGACTTGAATGACACGCATTGTACGGTTATTAACACTGAGTGTCTGAACCCTCTTTGCAATTGCTTGTAGTAATGCCTCTTGGAAAATAATTCCGAATCATGCAACTACAAGTGCAATTATGACTGTAATTTGATCAATTTGGAAATCTCCCTGAATTCTATCGCACCATTTTATAGACTCGCAGCATTTTAAGTCATCAGATGATGTCGAGGATGGAAAGCCAATCTTTATAGGGTCCTGGTTCCAAACGGGAATTTTTCTCTTGGTGGCTTAATAGGAAGTCCAATCTCTAACCTCTTTTTACTATGTTTTATGGACTCATGACAGCTATTCCATTTCAGTGGAAGGAGGCAATCCGGAAGATAGCGTCTAGTAATTACACAGTCGAATCTGCCTCTCCATTATTATACAAGCTCTTTTCAACTAAAATGGCAAATGCTGTCTTGCTTAACAGATCCTATGCACCTCCGACCGCTGAAACTAAGATCTTACGCTATCGATGGACCACAGGGGGCCCACACAATCGGATGTGTAGCCGATTGTTATTTTATAGTAAATGTACTAGATTTACCGTTTGCTTCACCCATAGCGATATATCGTTAACTATGTATGTAAATCAATGATAAATAAACGTTGAATTACCTTACCTGTGGTTTATATTCGTCCTTTTACCTCATAAGCGGTTTTTTGAGCAATTTTGAATGAATTTGAGTTTGCCGTTGACTGTTTCTTATATGTGGAACAGTCAACGGCAAACTCAAATTCATTCAAAATCGCTCAAAAAACCGCTTATGAGGTAAAAGGACGAATATAAACCACAGGTAAGGTAATTCAACGTTTATTTATCATTGATTTACATACATAGTTAACGATATATCGCTATGGGTGAAGCAAACGGTAAATCCAGTACATTTACTATAAAATAACAATCGGCTGCACATCCGATTGTGTGGGCTCCCTGTGGATGGACTAACAACAACGAAGGAAGGAATGAATGAAAGTTTATTTGCAACACAATTAATAACTGCGAGGATTATAGCACACCAACATAATTTGGGACAAGGCCATTTAAGAATGAATGTTAAAAAGTGGCTTAGAAATAACAAATTTAAGAATCTTAAGAACGTGGATTGGACAGAGGGCTTCAAAAATCAACAGTTGATTTAGTGGGATCGGCTATTCATCGACTTACAAGTTGAGTTGAATTTGAGTTGAGTTAAGATTGAATTACAGTTTTTGGCGTTTTTCGCAATTAAAAGTAATAAATATCCAGTACAAGTCACTTCGAAAACTGTTTTCTCCGCTTTGAAGATATATTCCCATAAAATTTTTCAAAATGACATGGCTTTCCAATGATCGAAAAATCTTATCATTATTACACCTTTCACGGCATCATTCTCGTTCCTGCTCTTAAGTCTTTCGACGTCAAAACGATGTCTTCGTAGAAGTATAAATGGGCTTTATTGTTAAGCTAGTTAAAGCCGGCCCGGCGGCTAAACGATGGACCGTATTTGTCGTCCGGCATCATGGTCGATCATCACAAGAACGCCGCAAACGAAAGAGGAAAACATCTGACGAAGCGAGCCCGCATTACGCTTTTTGCTTTTTGCTAAGAACTAGTGCATCGACACGATTGTCATGTTTGCTACCCACCGACGTTTTGTAATGTTGGCAGTCAGACGTGCCGAGCATTCAAACGTGGGAAATTCTTGAATCAGCCACACCTGCCGGAAAACCATTTCATTGCAAAATGGAGAAAGACAAGATGTTGAAAGTAATGCTTGATTGTTTCGCCTGGCCTTAATGGCATTATACTTTTCTTTTAAGTGCTGTGATTCGCATTGTTTTTCGAAATCTATACTGGCCCCTTTTTAAAATATGAGTTGTTACTTATCAGTAAAACACTATGAAATGAAGTTTGTTTCGTTCACCTTCTGTTTTCCGTTTCTACATGGTAGGACTTGGAATCTTTGCGCAGTTCGGGTTCTGGTTCTCACGCTATGAAATGTTAATAGTTAACCACAGAGTCGTTGCCAAGAGTTCCAAGTGGCGATCTTTAATTGTTAATATATTAAAAATCGTCTGTCTGGATCCCTACTCAACTGGTTAAAAAACGTCTATAAAGAAGTTTTTAAATCTGAGTATTGAAACTGAAAGTATGTCTATGATCTGTACAAATCACGATAGACATTTATTTCTGTCCTCACTTATACCATCCTGAAACTTGCACCGCTTTAAATCATGTTGCATATGGCAGTTTACCGTTATTTCGCATTATTTATTTATGCACTTGTTAATTTAGTTTTTCGTGCAGCCACGGTTTGTTATGTTTTTTAAGTACATAAATGGCACTGGAAAAAGCTGCAGCACTCTGTTTGGCAGCAGGTCAGATAGCACCGGCCATAGTTAGGCGTATCACTCTCGGCCAGGGACACCCTCAAGGGTTCCCCGCAATGGCAGTGGTAGGGTCACTCAGCAGTGTCTGGGTGGAGTTGACGGTACAGAGCTTCTATCAAAGCGAAAACCCCAAGGGCGTCATTCCCAGCTCTTGCCGTTTTGTTGTTTGGCTTGGATCAACAGTGGGTGGCAGATTTGGTGGAGGTGCAGCATTTGGCCAAGTACAATCTAGGAAGCCATTGCATTATCCAAATATGCCAGGGCACAACCGCTCAAGAAAAGGGACGGGAACTTAAAAAACTTAAATGTTGAAAGCCTTTGAAAAAATCTTGAAGTGGCACACAGTGCCTCATGCAATTGCAGAGGGATAGCGTACCCTTCATGTGTACTCGGATGTAGGAGTTAGCAGCATTGTGGGGAGTCAAGTCACTGACTTGGTACTAGAAATGCAGGACAAGAAAGAAGGGAAAGGCACAGTGTATTTTGAACCGTTGCAGGTGCAATACATGTATATCCAAGTGGTGGAAACATAAGTCTTTGAAATGAATAGAAAGCTCATTCGGTTTGGTAAAGGACATACCATCCTAACCCTGCATTTAAAACGGATAGCATAAAAAGGAGATCCGAGCCTATGGTATGATGAAAACGATGCGTGGAGGCAGTTTGAGAGGGTACAGCCCCAGCAATCAAGTTGGGAGGGTCCAGGGTGGCGAGATTTTGTCGACAGACAAAGACATTTTGCAAGAAGGACTCCAAGACTTCAGTGGCACACCTGTGATTGAAAAAAAGTGATGGCGGGAACCTAGCTGATGGCGAAACACTTTACCCTATGACCAACTTGGCGCACACCCTCATCAAACAACTGACAATTCACATGAACGGGACCCTCATCAGCCCAAAGGCAGACACATATGCGTACAGGGCGTATTTGGAGACCCTAGTCAACTATGATCAGCAAGAAGCCAACAGTTTGCTGAGACCCCAGAGTTCGTTCCTCTACTACAGTGATGGCCAAAATAGATTGAACTTTGCCACACCTCTGAAAGCCAACGACACCAATGATGGGGCCCCACACGCCGACTATACTGCACTCACAGCTATCAAGAAAGCAGCGTTGCAACTTTCCAAACTCGAGCACGTCCATTATCGTGCAGATGTGTCTAGAACCCTAATCTTCAAACTCTGAGATTCTCCACTTGGGCAAACTCGTGTGAAATTGAAGATTCGGTTCTTTTACAATGCTGCGGCACGACATTTTTTTTCTGAATGGTGTGGGTCTAGCAGGAAGTTGGCAAGAGGATGACATCAAGATGAGCTTCCATGTATGCCAACTGAGATTGTCTTCTCCCTTGTCCAAGACCTTGGAAGAAGCCAGAGACTATCCTGAGAAGCAAGAAGTTGCTAGGTATCCCTCGGCGAGAAGTGAATCCGTGTATTTTCTCTAGTTAATTAGTTGGATTTTGACGAGGGAAATCTCTTTCAAGGCTGAATTCCCGATCAGTTCTTCTGGTAGGGTTGCTATACACTAATCCCTTTTCCTTCTTTTGGTCAGCATCAAGTAGTTGGTGAGGGGTGAAGAGTACCCCTTTCAAACACTGGAGTTGAATGCGAACAATTCCCATAAAGGCAGGGAAGGCTACTTTGGATTTGTGCAAGCCAGTGAAGCCTGGAGAAAAGGACAGCCCAGCATGGTGACTCCCGACGTTTGGGAAAGCAACGCGTATATTGTTCATGTCAAACAACGTGGTCAGTGAAGCAGCGAACAGTGATTTATTGAACCCTCGTCAAGACGGAAATGTGTTCATCATCCTTCGTTTGGGAGCAGCCGGTGACCATGTCATCAATGTGGTAATGTTTGCCCAATTTGAAAATGTGCTGGAGATTCATCCATAAGGAGCTGTGACGTACAATGATTGCATACCAAGCAGGGAGTTTGTAGCCACTAACAACCAGCAACTTGTCCACTTGGCACCCCATGACCCCCGTGGTGTTTGTGGCGTAAGTTTAACATAAACCCCAGTGTACTATGGGTAAGGAGCACATGGAATGAGATTAAACATTTGTTGAGTTCATTTTTGGTTCGATCCGTTCTTTCAATGGTTAAATCCGGTTATTACAATTGGCGACAAGGATAGAAACATTTTGATGAGTGCCCTGAAGAGATGTAAGCGATAGTTATGGCAACAAATGATGATCTTCGTGGAATACTGCAATTCGATTGCAAAGGAGATAGCACGAGCGTGGGAACACGATGCAGACGATGGAAAAAAGTTTTCCAATTTTATGTCGATGGTCGAGGAGTTACTGCAGCTACTCGGCAGAAAGCGTTACTATTGCACTGTGCCAGTATGGATGTCCAAGAAGTGTTTGAGACTCTGACCGATCCTGATGTACCCGCAGGTGAAACCGTCAACGACTATAAAGCTGCGCTGTCAAAACTTGATGCATATTTTACACCACAAGTAAACATATCATACGAGCGTCACTTTTTTCGCCAGATGAAGAAAGGGGAACACGAAACAGTAGATCAATTTGTAGTACGGCTCAGCAATCAGGCTGGGAATTGTGAGTTAGGAGATTCAACGAATGAGCAAATACGGGATCACAACTACCACTCGAGGTGATTTACTCAAGTAAATCACGGCCCTCTGCAAGAAGTGAACGTTGGGTTCTGAGGCTCCAGCCGTATGAGACCACCTTTAAATACAGACCAGGTCCACAGAATGTAGCTGATGCATTGTCATGCCTAAACCAGTACCCCCCAGTCGAAAACGGTCATTCCAAGAAAACTCCGAAAGCAAGTTTCGGATCTCGCACATGAGGGGAATCAAGGAATAGTAAAGACCAAACATGGTGGCATGGCATACACCGAAAAGTGGAGCAGCGGTGCATGAATGCCAACTGGTCAGCAAGTAGTTACCACCAGAACCAATGAAGAGAACTGAACTACCCACTCAACCTTGGCAAGACCATTGTGGCAGCTGATTTGCTAGGACGTCTTCCTACGAGCGACTACCTATTAGTTGTGGTGGATTATTATAGCCGTTTTTTCGAAGTAGCGGTGACCAAGTCAGTGACAACAAGTAAAATGATAAGCTGGATCCCTATGACTTTAAAAACCGATAATGGGCCACAATTAGCCCCAGACAAATTTGAAACTTACATCAAGGACAATAACATTGAGCACAGAACATCAACACCATTATGGCCGCAGGCAAACGGCGAAGTAGAAAGACAGAATTGTAGCTTACTGAAAGAGATGCGGGTCACCCATGCTGAAGGACGTGATTGGCGAAATGAGCTGCCTAGCTTCTTGCTTAGTAACAGAAGCACACCCCATACAACTACGGGCGAGAGTCCGGCCAAACTTCTATTCGGGCGGGAGATTCGGTCAAAATTACCTGGTGTGGATGATTTCTGCGTAGTCAGTAAAGAAACTGAATTTCTAGACAGAGATATGAAAGGAAACAGAAAGGGAACGATTATGCTCACAATCAAAGATCTGCCAAGGAAACACACCTCACGGGAAGGGAGACAAAGTTCTTCTTCAGAAACCCAAGTTTTAGATGTATGTTAGCAGCTTGGCCTTAGGCAATGAGACCATAGGAAATATAGGGTTCAATTAAGGAGCGGTATACCGTAAAATTCGGAAAATACGCCCCTCCGTGTATAAGCCCCTCCAAATATACGCCCCCCAAAGAGGCAACGCAAAAAACCCTCCGTTAAATCGCCCATCCAAATATAAGCCCCCCGGGAGCTTGTACTTGGAAAATTGCCCTCAAATACAAAGTAAAGCGAAGCAAAAACGGTAAATTTACTTCCA
>NC_090891.1:13133654-13138654 GCF_036669925.1 Montipora capricornis | reverse complement strand
GTACTGCAATATTTGGCATATCTTTAGAAGCTCTGATAAGGTTACATGATGCCTGGAGGACCTATGACTAGAACAGAAACGAAAGGAGAGCGAAAGAAAAAACCAGTAATAGTTCATACTTAGTGCAAGACTGACTGCAAAATGGCTTTTTTCCTTTTCCCATTCGCAGTTTTTAGCGTAAAATTTACCGTGGAATTCACTAGTTAGGCAATGAATTTGTTTAATAGTAGAAAGCAAAGAAAATGATTTCATTATTAACCCAGCAACCGGAAACATCAAAACGCGGACAATTCGAGACTTTTTATTTTCACTAACCCTGCAAGCAGTAAGAACAAATAACCAGGAAGCTCCGCTTTTAGGCTTGGCTAAATCTATATATTATACTTGATGTTATATTGGGTTGAGTCAATGACCTCATCAGTCCCCTCTTTTGCATATTTCACACATTTTTCAAACTTCAATGTCTCCGGAACCAATGCAGATATTTCCAAACGGTAAACAACGTTTTTAATCTTTCCTGGTATTCAATGTGATAAATCTAAAAAATCAAGGGATAGAAATTTCATCATAGTAGCACTTGAAAAAAACGAAGAAAACGTTTGATGACTTTGCTTCACGTTGAATCTTAAATGATATTTTAACTTCGTATTCAATCTGGTTTAAAAGAGAAATTTTTCCATGACTTCTTGTGCCCTCGAAGCCTTAACCTTTGCTTTAGTGTTGGTAGCGGCTACCAAACACAACCGCTGTCATGGACATGTAGGAAAAAGTAATTTTAGTTTGCTCATTTTTTTTACAACCAATCAAATATTCTTCTTTTTTTCTTTTAGTACTGCCAATCGCACCGATGGACAATACCCCTAAAATTCTAATAGCCGTTTTTTGTAGTTTGCTTGGGATTGCCATTTGCACATGCTTTGTGGTCTACAGGGTATATTTCCAACAAGGTGAGTATTGCATACAAAGTAATTACTAAAGAAGGGTTTGAAGACGGACTCTCTCAACTAAAACTTCATCTATTTTCATCAGATAAATTTCATTGACTGTGTTACGAAATATAGCATTGCGTGACTAACGCTACTGTCTAGAAGCTTCGCGGGAGTTCGTACTTTGTTTATTTTTAGGTTCATGCGTAAGCGTTTCTAAATCGGTGTGTTTTGTAATCTTTCTATAATTAGAGTGATTACTATTTTAGAAAGTTCTAGAAGCTTATTATAAGAGTATATAAGTAGACGAGTCCTAGCGAAGTGTTTTCTAACTAGTTTTTCACAAGCGAAGAGAGTTGGCGTTAGCCGTGTTTAGTCAAGCGTGACAGAAGCAGTGTTTATTCAAGTTGGCGGTGGCCGTGTAAGTTTGTCGAGTACGTGTTATTTAGAGTTTACTTCGTGGAAACTACGTTCATTTTGGAATAAATCTTCTTGTTGTTGTTCCGGCAACCCTGCGTTCAGTTTAGTTTGCAAACTACCTTTCCTCAAAACATTCGAACACGTAACATTTGGGGCCTGTCCGGGAGAGGAATTCATTTGTTTTCCGACTACAGAAACCAGGAAAGGATCACAACTTGGAAGGAGGTAGCGGCGCTGTGGAAAAAGTTGTAGCGAGTGAAAGAGCCGTGGAACTTTACTGCTGTGAAAATGGAGAAATTTATTCAGCTTGGCGAAAAGTTTGGTCTGGAAGGAGAAAAGCTGCTTGAATTTGTGCGTGAACAAGAAGAAAAAGAGGACAAACGCAGAGACGAAGAACGAGAAGAGAAACGTAGAGAGGAAGAACGTGAAGAGAAACGTAGACAGCTGGAAGAGGAAAGAGAAGAAAAGCGTAAGCGGTTTGAAGAAGAAAAGGAAGAGAGACGTCGAATGCTTGAGGAGGATAAAAGAAAGGAAGAGGAAGAGAAAGAGGAAAGGCACAGAAGAGAAGACGAAGAGAGAGAAACTAGGCGACAAGAACGCGAACTAAGAAAATTGGAGATGGAAGCCGAGCTGTTGAAACAGAAAGAGGCTATTGAAGCGGCAAAAAGAGAACATGAGCTGGAGATTGCACGTTTGGCTGTGGAGAATGCTGACGGAGGTCCTGAAGTGAGAGAGGATCGGGCTAAGGCACCTAAACTCCCCTCGTTTGTTGATGGGAAAGACGATTTGGACGCGTATTTGCAGAGGTTCGAGAGATTTGCCGAGACAGCTAAGTGGAAAAAAGATGGATGGGCATCGAAGCTCAGTGCTCTGTTGTCTGGACGGG
Source organism: Montipora capricornis (assembly GCF_036669925.1). Classification (NCBI taxonomy): domain Eukaryota; kingdom Metazoa; phylum Cnidaria; class Anthozoa; order Scleractinia; family Acroporidae; genus Montipora; species Montipora capricornis. Next base: position 13,136,422 of record NC_090891.1, on the reverse strand, counting down.
CACTAGAAGTGTATTCACGTCTATCGGAGGACGCAGCTAAGGATTATGACAGGGTAAAGATTGCGTTAATGAAGAGATATGACCTTACCGAAGATACCCTGGGCACCAGAGGTTTTTCTCGCGTGCGGCGGGAATTTTCGGTGTCGGCCAAAGGCCGACACAGCTTCGGCCGTAGGCCGAAGCCACGAGCGGCGAAGCCGCGAGAAAAACCTCTGGCACGGAGCGGTGCTTTTTACCGTCCCCGTTGACCTTTGAGCTTTTTTATCGGATTACATTTATGCCAATCACATGGACGTCTCACGTGGACCGGCACGTGAAGAAATGTCAGAAATTCGATTAGGGCATTCAACGGGCAAACAACAATCACAATTTTCGGATAGTCGCAGTATCCCATTTGGTTAAGACGTAAACAAAGACCCGGAATAAGCTGAAACAACAACGATTTACCGGAACCGGTTGGCAAGACAGCAAGAACGTCCTTGCGTTGAATAAAATTAAATACCCCACTTGTTTGCACATCACTTAACTTCTCTACACCGTCAAAACTTTCTATTACATTGCTTATACTTTCCTTCAGTGCCTTCCCCAAACTTTCACAAACCGCCATCACAACACTTCTGGCAGTACGCTTACGTGATGTCAACAATATTCTTTCACGTGCTGGTCTATTCTTGTCGACCAATTGTAGCGTCTGTCCCTCAGGTGGTCGTTCAGAGCCAATCAGCCGTCCTGTCCAAAATCTGGACCAACTGATCTAACTGAACTAACGATTGGTTCGACGCTATCAAAGGAATAGCGCTCTGGTCCAGAGGCTTTTCGCGCGGGTCACTATAAAGACTTGACTGAAAACCGGAAACCGCGCTAGAAAAGTCTCTGGCACCCAGGGTATACCGAAGACGGCTAGCGTCGAAAATTTAGAGCATCCAAACCAGAAGTTGACGAAAGTCCGGAGCAGTTTATTGTGCGACTGGACAGATACCTGTTACGGTGGCACATGCAGATTAATCCACCAGCTCTGCATTGCTTTAAGTGCAACACCCGAGGTCATAAAGCCGTCAACTGCCCAACCCTAACAAAGAAGTGTTTTCTGTGTGGTAAGCAGGGACATGAAGCTAGAAACTGTCGATCAGGTGGACGCAGATCAGGAGGACAAAGTAAGGATGGTAACCCTGTGCAGCGTGGTCAAGTGAGTGCCAGTTGTCTAGTTCAGCCACCTGAGGTTAAACCTACTGATGAAGAAATTAAGGCCTGTATTAAAGATGATAAGCTGCTGTTAGCCTGTGGTAAGAAGATTCTATTGTTGAGTAGTGCTTGTGTTGAACCGTTGACTGGAGTGAGAAGTAAAATGCCTGTCGTGAAAGGAAGAGTTGGAGAGAAGCCTGTTGATGTCCTGAGAGATACTGGTTGTAGTGGAATTGTAGTAAAGAGGGACCTTGTGTCTGAGGATCAGTTTACTGGCGAATTTAATGTTATGCTGCTCATTGACAATACGGCAAGGAAAGTTCCCATCGCAAAGATTGATGTTGATACACCTTATCTCAAGGGCCAAGTGGAAGCGCAGTGTCTTCCCGATGCTGTTTATGATTTAATTATTGGTAATGTACCAGGCGCAAGAGCCGCTGACGACCCAGACCCAAGCTGGCAAGTTCCTGTACAAGAAGCTTGTGCTGTAACCACGAAAAGTCAAGCTAAGAAAGCTGGAGAACATATTCCGTTGAAGGTACCGGGTACTAAAGAAAGTCCTGTAGTTGATAGAGAAAAGCTCAAGCAAATGCAGCGTGATGACGAGAGCCTACAGAAATTTTGGGAGAAAGATGACATAGTTGTGAGACGCCAGGCTGAGACTACATTTGAAGTGAAAGGTGGAGTTTTGTACCGCGTCTACAAGCACCCTTAAGTGAACGGAGGTAAACCCCTGAAGCAGGTTATGCTTCCTGTGCAGCTGAGAAGTCGAATAATGGAACTAGCGCACGGATCGATCATGGGAGGTCACATGGGAATAAAGAAAACGACTGATAAGATTCAAAGCGCGTTCTATTGGCCAGGCGTTCAAGGGGACGTGACTCGTTATTGCAAGTCCTGCGATGTATGTCAGAAGACAGTTAACAAGGGTTCCGTACCGAAGGTTCCCCTAGAGAAGATGCCATTAATTGACAAGCCGTGTAAGAGAGTAGCAATTGACCTGGTTGGACCTATTGTTCCCCCGAGTGAGGACGGTCATAGATATATATTGACATTGGTCGACTTTGCAACACGTTATCCTGAAGCTGTCCCGCTGAAGAACATTGATACTGAGACTGTCGCAGAAGCGTTGGTGGATATCTTTAGTCGTTTGGGAGTGCCTGAAGAGATCTTGAGTGACCTTGGTACGCAGTTCGTCTCTGAGTGTATGAAGGAAGTGACGCGGCTTTTGAGCATTAAACAGCTCACCACGACCCCTTATCATCCTATGTGTAATGGCCTGACGGAAAAGTTTAATGGAACAATGAAGAGCATGTTAAAGAGATTGTGCAGCGAACAGCCAAGACAGTGGCATCGCTATATTAACCCGTTGCTGTTTGCATATCGTGAAGTTCCTCAGGAGTCTACTGGCTTTTCGCCGTTTTGAGTTGCTGTATGGAAGAGCTGTCAGAGGACCGATGTTTATTCTCAAAGAGCTTTGGACGAAAGAGCTGGAGGAGCCTGAAGTAAAGAACAGCTATCAGTATGTGTTTGAGCTACGCGAGAAGCTTGAAGATACCCTCAAGCTGGCGCACACCGAGCTTCAG
>NC_090891.1:13118654-13128654 GCF_036669925.1 Montipora capricornis | reverse complement strand
TAGTTTACAGCACACATCTTTGATATTGCTGGTTTTCACTCACGTGATCAAAAGCCATGTTTTTCAACGAAAACAAAAGGAAGCGTTTGCATAATAATAGAGTTAAATTCCCGGAGGATTTGGTCGGGGCACCAACATGGCCGCCTTTTCTTTGTTTAGGGGCACCAACATGGCGGTCGTGACGTCATGTGAAAACCGAGAATTGGACATCCAACTTTTGATTAATTGATACGTGTCAGAAGAAGGTATCCGCTGACCAGTATCACATGACCATATCGCGGGCTCAAGCTTAAGCTCACCGAGGTCCGCTTGTTTTAAAAGTTGACCGCTGACCAGGTACTGGTTTTCAATGAGATTGCAGGCTCAACCTAGGTGAACTCACCTGAACATAAGCGATGCTTCATTTTTCGCACGCTTTCTGTGGCTCGACGCGGCTACACAGCCGTACTATATATCAACGAAAGTTCTTTTGGAAGATGTTTTCTTTCTGCATTTTTCGCTGGTTTCAATCCAGTTTGACATATCATGATATCTGTGGTCCACACTGGTGGCTACGCAGTTATTCAAGTCAAGCATTGGCGGGATGTAGACCTAAAGCTGAGTGTTTATTTTTAATTTGCTTAGAGCCGCTTTTTTCTCTGTATTGCAATTTTTGGCATATCTTTAGAAGCTCTGATAAGGTTACATGATGCCTGGAGGACCTATGTCTAGAACAGAAACGAAAGTAATGAGCGAAAGAGAACGACAACGACAAAACAGAATACCAGTAATAGCTCATACTTAGCACGCAAATTCTTTCCTTGGGCACTAAACCGTTTATTTTTGCGGATGCGTTATTTAAAGAGGATGCGTATTTTTAAAAGGTGGTTTAATCGGTTCTTCCTTTTTTCAGGAACGAAAATCGAATTTTTATTGTCAACTGGAATTAAATAACAATTATCTGTACTCTTTTGGACATAAAGAAAAAGTTGATTTGTTTGTTTTTCTCTAAAATGCGAGCGAACAAGTGCTTCTTTAATCCGTTTGCCCAACTGGTTTTCGTTTTGTCTCGACAGTGACAAGAAAATTTTGCCCTTATGTTATAAACACATATTTGCAATGAGTTCTCGTAAAATTAGGGGGAAATCTCAGTAGCTTGTGTTTTCAGAAGTTTGTTTAAAGCACCCAAATGTTATTTAAGTGTTGGCGCAGATCGTGATTAAAGTTCGTCCTTTCTTGGTTGCATTGCCTTAGTTTGCCTATTCTTGTATCAAGCCAACCTGGCGTGTTTCAATGAAATACATCAAAATGTGAATGATGTTGTTTTCAGAGATAAAGTGGAATAAAGTACATCGGTAAAACTCATCTTTGACCTTGAACTGACAAAGTTGTTTTTATGGCTTCTAATTTTAGCATGATTCCTATTCGCTGGCTATTGACAGTTGACTCTGAAATGGCTTTTTTTCCTTTTCAATTCGCTCGCTGAGGTTGTGCTTAATGCTTGTTTTCTTTTTAAAACTCATTCGGTTCAAGAAAAGATTATTGCCAAACTGGTGAATTCCAAAGTAAATTTCGCTGGAAAAAACGATGTCTCGCTCATCGCTTCGTGATTCATGCGATATTGGTTTTTAGAGTAAAATTTACCGGGGAAGTCATTAGTTAGGCAATGAATTTTTCTGTAGAAGAAAGCAAAGAAAATGATCTAATTATTAAAGCAGCAACCGGAAACATTTTCACAAACCGTACAGGCAGTAAGAATAAATGACCGGGGAGCTCCGCCTTTAGGCTTGGCTAAATCTATATATTAGTAGTTTACAGCATTGGACATCCAAGTTTTGATCAATTGACACTTGTCAAAACAAGGTATCCACTGACCAGTATCACGTGACCATATCGCGGGCTCAAGCTTGTAGCTCACCGAGGTCAGCTGTTTTTTGGAAGTTGACCGCTGACCAGGTACTCGTTTTCGATTGGATTGCAGGTTCAAGTCAGGTTAACTCACCTAAACATAAACGAGGCTTCATTCTTCGCGCGCTTTCTGTCGCTCGACGCGGCTACACGGCCATACTGCATAAACTATAGTTCTTACTCAGTCAACGCTTTTCGTGTTCAGATAGAAAACGGTTTGGAAAATGTTTTCTTTCTGCATTTTTCGCTGGTTTCAATCCAGTTTGACATGTCATGGTAGCTGTGGTCCACACAGGCGGCTACGCTGTTATTCAAGTCAAGCATCGGAGGGAAATAAATTTAAAGCTGAGTGTTTATTTTCAATTTGCTTAGAGGTGCTGTATTGCAATTTTTGGCATATCTTTAGAAGCTCTGATTAGGCTACATGATGCCTGAGGACCTTTGACTAGAACAGAAACGAAGGAGAGCGAAAGAGAACGGCAACGACAAAAAAGAATACCAGTAACAGCTCATACTTAGTGCAAGAAGTTACTCCACAAATTCTCTCCTTAGTCACTAAACCGTTTTGTTTTAATGATCTTTAATCATAGATGACTTCCTTTTAGAATACAATTCCTGGTAGAGACGATTTCCTAAGATTCCGAGATATAATTCCGCCAATACACAAAATATAATACCGCCAAAAAAACAAGTTAAGATGTAATTCCTGTCACATGTCAATCAAAGGAAAGCTCGTGTAACACTATTTTCCAGTTTTCAACACACTCCCCCCTGACTGACGTCGTAGTCAATCAAGAAAGTTTAAACAAATCAGACTGATTTAAGGCAAAACCGAATTTAGCTCTTTGGCTTCAGTGTCAAACGCTCAAGATACGGTCAGACAGTTCACGGAGCAGTGATCACTGTAGGGATGTCTTCAACTCTAACTATCTGAATGTTCATTCCACTGTCAAACTGTCCTGTTCTCGCATTAGTTGCGTGTTCGTCATACACATTGATTTCAAGAGGATAGAGCTTTTGAATTGGACGTTTTAAGCTAGTATTGCGGAGAGAATTATCTACTGTTACCACTTCTGCTGCGCGCACAACGTTGTCTTGTCCCTGTAACAGTTTCTCTACTTTCCCCATTCTCCACTGTTGTCTGGGTGTCTTGTCAGCATAGATGTGCACAACGTCTCCTATTTCAATTGTTCTTCTTGGTTCACCTCCCGTGAGTTTCTGGTACTCGCGGATACCTGTAAGATATTCTTTCTTCCATCGATTTCTGAAATGGGTCTAGATATCTCTCTCGTCTAGGCAAAGTGTTTACAGGTACTGTGATGGCAGCAGATTGATCCAGAAGTCGACGACCAATTACAAGATGAGAAGGCGAGAGTGGAATTTCTGTTAGGTCATCGTAGACATAAGTCAATGGCCTAGAATTCAAAACGCCTTCAGTTTCAATCAACACTGACTCTAACTCTTCATGACCCAACTTCGCATTTCCGAGCACTTTCTTGAGACACCTTTTCACAAGTTTCACACAGCTTTCGAAGAATCCGCCTCACCAGCTGGCTGTGGGTACATTGAATTTCCAGTCAATGTTCCGATCAAGAGCAAACTTCTTAACCTTTGCATCTCGGAAAGTTCTCCCGTTGTCTGAAATGAACAGGGTCGGTAGTCCTCTTCTACCGAAGAATCGCTTCAGCACTCTTAAGAACGAATTGGCGGAGAGGTCTGGCGTAAGTTCAAGGTGCAAAGCTCTTGTACTAGCCCATGTAAATAGAGCAATGTAACACTTGTGCATTTCCCCCTTGGACAAGTATATATTCTTCACGTACAAGGGTCCGGCAAAGTCCACACCTACTTTAGAGAAAGCCATTTCCTCTGAAACTCGAAATTCAGGTAGTGGTGAAGTAGGTGGAGAGCTGTAGGCTCTTCCTTGTAATTTCTTGCACGTAACACACTTGGAACGTACATCCTTAACAGCTTGTCTTCCTTTGATTATCCAGAATTGTGATCGGATTTCAGTAAGAGTTTCTCCAACTCCATTGTGATTCACGTTTTCGTGGGACTGCATGATCACAAGCTTAGTGAAATGCTGCTTTCTAGATAACAGAATGGGATGTTTTGTTGAGTATGGAAGTGAAGACTTCTGGATTCGTCCCTTGCATCGCAGAAGTCCGTTGGCATCCTTAAAGACTCCTAACTGATCCCAAGTCGAACTTGATTTCTCCTTTTCTTCAACTTTGGCTTGAACGTCTTTGCACCAGAGATTCGTAGCAATATTCTGATCCTCCATACTGATGTCAGTTGTTTCTATCTTCCTCTTAAGCTTCTGGATGAATTTCAGCACATCGCGGTTACTCTGACAAGTTTACTGAGACTACTAAATCTTTCTGGACAGATGACTTCTGAAATGTTCTGAAAGCACAGCACGGATACTGTCATAACATTTGAAATTTCAGGTTTCCTTCTCAATTCCTTTGTTACTTCTTCTGGGAATGTACTCTCACCGATCGGATTATCAGGTAGGTTTGGCCACTGAACTTCTCCTTCTTTCAGAAATGGAGCTCCCTTCCACCATAGATCACTGTGGGCGAGAACAGAGCTCTTTGACCCTCGCCACGCTATGTCAGCAGGATTACACTCAGACGGGCAATATCTCCAATGATCCTTACTCCACAGACTTCGAATCTTCTGAGCTCGATTCTGAACAAACAGCTTGAATAGACCAATTCGGCTAACTCAATGTTGTACCCAATTCAAATCCTTTGGGAATAAAGCGTTTTGTTCCAAGTATTTCCATATCATTTGAATGTGAATGCTTCATTGTCATGCAAATTCAACACACAAAGAATCTTAACCCCGAGAGATTTGAATTGGGTACAACATTGAGTTAGCCGAATTGGTCTATTGTTTAAACTCTCTATTGATCCACCACCACACGATCTGAGATTCAGTCCAATTGAAAAGCTCTATCTTCACAGTGCAGGTCAATGCCTCATGCACGGCTGTCATCAAATTCGCAAGTAAGTGTCAAGGCGGCCATTAACTCCAGTCGAGGGATTGATTCACCGATCAAGGGAGCAACTCTTGTTTTGGACGCTAGAAGGCAAACAGAACTGGTTCCAGAGGTTGTCAACCTGATGTAGACATTTGCTCCATACGCAGACTTGCTAGCATCTGCGAACCCATGCAGTTAAACAGACGTGATGTCTTCGACTTGAACATCACCCAGGATGCAACGAGGCACTACAATGCTTGAGACTTTCCACATGTCTTGTAGTAACTCCTTCCAGCGCGACCCGAGACCTTCCGGCAAAGCTTCATGCCAAACAAGTTTTAAATGACAAATTTCTTGGAACATGCACTTTAAGGGTAAGATAACCGGTGACAGCAGGCCTAATGGATCATAGAACCGAGCAGTACTGCTCAATAATGTCCGTTTAGTGAAAGTTTCTTCTAAGGCTTGTCTAGAAAAGGTAGCAAGATCAAACTCGAAATTATCTTCCATCCGATCCCATTGAACTCCCATTACTTTGACAACGATTTCTTCGCTCACAGTGTTGTTTGAATTTGACATTGTCCAATCTTCTTCCTCAATGTTCGGCTCGGTCAATGTAGAGGTAGCCTTACAAGACAGCTCCGGTTCCCAAGACAAAGATTCTTCTGCTCTTTTGATCATTTCAGTTAAGTCTTCACTGTTCGATGCCCACTTTCCCATATTAAAAACTCCATCTCTGAACCGCAACTTCAACTTGTGGTAAAGTTCAAAACACTTCGTTGCCGAGTTCTCTCCAGATGCAAAGTCATCAACATACAAAGTTCTCACAACAGCAGCCACAAATTCAGGATCAATGTTCTCATACCTTGTTAAGTGGTTCCTCAATGTTACATTCAAAATAAATGGAGAGCAAACTAAACCAAAAACAAGTCGAGTGAATCTCAGTGTGATCACTTCTGGATTCGGGGAGTTTATGTCATCTACCCATAGGAACCTTAACAAGTTTCTCTCTGCTGGATTGACTTCAATGTTCAAGAATGCTTTTTCTAAATCACCAATCAAAACCACTTTATGGAGGCGAAATCTCAGCAAGACATCAAAGATCAATGGAGTTAAGGCTAGACCTGGTAGGAGACAGTCATTCAAACTTGGCTCATTGCGGGATTTAGCACTGGCGTCATACACCACACGTAGTTTAGAAGTGATTCTGTCTTCTTTCAATACTTCTTTATCAGGAATGTAATGTACAGTTCCAGGAAGGGTATCTAAAGCATGACTCTTGTCAATCAATTCAACAACACCAGCACTTAATTGTTCCTTGATGACACTGTCATATTGTTTGAGCAATTCTGGCTTGGACCTTAATCTTTGCAATGAATAAACAAGGCGATTCTGTGCCAACAAGTAATTGTCTGGAATAATCGGGTGTTCAGTCGTGAAGGGAAGAGACACTTCATAACGGATTCCATTGAACTTCACTTTGCTGAGATAGTCTTCAAGAAAATCTCCTTCTCTATCCTTTACTCCAAGAGTGTCATAGTCCCAAAACTTACTTCGCTCCTCTTTCAGTAAGAAATCATCTGAAACTAAGTTCTCTTCCTTGACTTGACATTCAGTTTTCATAACATGGGACACGTTAACAGTTGATAACTGTGTATTCGCACTTGCCGCATTCACAGGACCACTCAATACATATCCTAATCTTGTGCGAATTGCCACTGGTCCATGTAGCTTCCCCCTTACCACGTGATTCTGAACCACAGACCAGTAATGATCTTCTCCAATCATGACATCAATTTCTAGATCCTCATCACCTCGTGAGTGATCAGCCAGAGGTAAGCCTTGCAGATGTGGGTAACACTGTCGTGCAATTTCAATGGTCTGGTTTGTGCTGGGACCACAGATCAACTCAACTTCATAAGCATTAATGAACACTGTCAAATTGTCTTGACATTCCAATGCAAACTGAACGATGCTACATTGTTTCAATGAGGGTTCATTGTTTCCAAAAGTTTGTATTAGAACTGTATCGCTTCCAATGGGTCGTAAGCTCAATTTGCTCCTTAACCGTGAGCTTATATAAGACTTTTGGGAACAAGAATCAAAAAGGATTCTCACATTGCAAGAATTTCCTCCATGAGGACTTCTGACGTTAGCTCTGGCCGTTTGTAACAAGATGCACTTGTTATTAACGTCTTGAGTAAAATACAAGTTTGTACTCACAGTTTGTTCTTGATTGCTGTCTCTAGCCCTTCTGGTCGTGATTGGATACTCTGGATAGTGTTGAACGCTGCACAAAGCCACGTGATGTTTCCCACTACAACGATGACACCTTGCTTGACAATCTCGACTCACATGACCGCTCCTCAGACAACCAAAACATTTTCCCTTTTGACGTAGAATTTTCTTTCTAGATTCTAGATCGGTAACAACAGAACATTTGATAGTTGGATGAGGTCCATTGCAGAAAATGCACCATTTATCCTTAGATAGCAGCAGTCTTTCGTTGTTTGCAACCAGGGTTGACGATGTGGGGGGTCTTTTGTTTTGACCTGTGCGAATTCTAAAACCAAACTCTCGTTTTTCTTTTAACTTTGTTTGCTCTGTTACCGTTCCCAAAGCACATCTTTCTCGAATTTGCAATTCTTCTGTGAAAGACTTGATAATTGTATCAAGGTCCCAATCTTCTGATGTCCCGCGACTCAGTATGAGGCGTAACTCTTGTGGGATCTTTCCCATAATTACAGGTGTCAAAAATGTTCCGTATGTCTCAGTCGAAATACCGATTCCTTTTAGACTTCTAACTGCCGCCTCCGTTCGATCCAAAAGCTGGCGCAATTGCTTCAAGTCGCTCCCGTCGCTTACTTTTGGAAGCTGCATGAGCAATTCGATGTGTTTCGAAATAATGACTTGTTTATTTCCGAAGCGCTTGTCTAGAAGTTGGACCGCGTGGTTGTAATTCGAGCTTGTCAATGCTAAACCAGAAATTGTCTGGGCTGCAGAACCTTCAAGGAGCGACTTGAGATACTGGAATCTTTCCACGTCGCTTAAGGTGGTGGTTTTGTGAATGGCCGATTCAAACGATTCCCAGAAGGGATGCCAGTTGATTGGGTCGCCTGAAAATTTTCTCAATTCCAGTTTGGGCAACTTTGCGTGGATCGGAATTATTGACGCGTTTGATTGTGTTCCGGCCTGAATACTCGAGTTAGAGTTTTGCGAGCCCAATGTCGTTCCTTGTATATCCTGACCCTTTCCAGTATTTTCCTCAGCTTCTATTGCTGTTTCTAGGTCGACTATGCAGGCTTGAATAGCGCTGGCGAAGTCACAGCTATTGCTCACGTCTTCTTCTAGTTTCGTTTCGTCTACCAAATCGATAAATTCACTGTCCAATATTTTGAGCTCCGACAATTTATCTAGAAGGGTACATCGCAAGGATTTGAGCTTCTTCAAAACGGTAGGATCTCCCCGTTTATCAATTTGTTCCTTTGCCGCGAGGATTGTTTTCCTAACAAATGCGCGATGACTTTCGCGGACCATGGATTTCTTCTTCAGTCGTTTCTTGGGTTCCGACGACAAGTTTACACGAGGTTAATTCATTTTTTCACTCTTTCAATCCTTCAATCCCGGGTCTCGGCACTAAATGTTTTAATGATCTAAACTATTTAATGATAGATGACTTCCTTTTAGAATACAATTCCTGGTAGAGACGATTTCCTAAGATTCCGAGATATAATTCCGCCAATACACAAAATATAATACCGCCAAAAAAAACAAGATAAGATGTAATTCCTGTCACATGTCAATCAAACTAAAGCTCGTGTAACACTAGTTTCCAGTTTTCAACACGTTTGTTATTTCCAAAAAGTGTTTTAATCGGTTTTTCCTTTATTCAGGAATGAAAATAGATTTCTTATTGTCAACTGGAAGGTAATAACAATTATCTGTACTCTCTTGGACATAAAGAAAAAGTTGATTTCTTTTGCTCTAAAATGCGATCGAACAACTTGAGTTCTTTTTAATCCGTTTGCCCAACTGGTTTTCGATGTGCCTCGACAATGACAAGAAAATTTTGCCCTTATGTTATAAACGCGTAATCGCAAGGAGTTCTCGTAAAATTAGGGGGAAATTTCACTAATTTGTGTTTTCAGAAGTTTGTTTAAAGCACCTAAACGTTATTTAAGTGTTGGAGCGGATTTTGTTTGAAGTTCGTCCTTTCTTGGTTGCATTTTGCCGATTCTTGTTCCAAGCCAACCTGGCGTGTTTTAATAAAATACATCAAAATTTAAATGATCTCCTTTTCAGAGATAAACTGGAATAAAGTACGTCAGTAAAACAATTTTTTGACCTCACAAAGTTTTTTTTAATGCCTCCTAATTTTAGCGTAATTCCTATTAGCTGGCTATTGACAGATGACTCTGAAATGGCTTTTTTCGTTTTCCATTCGCTCGCTGAGGGTGGGCTTGTTTTCTTTTAATACTCATGCGGTGCAAGAAAAATTCATTGCCAAACTGGTGAATTCCAAAGTAAATTTCACTCGAAAAACCGATATCGTACTCATCGCTTCGTGATTCATGCGATATCGGTTTTTAGCGTAAAATTTACCGTGGAATTCACTAGTTAGGCAATGAATTTTTCTATAGAGAAAAGCAAAGAAAATTATTTCATTATTTAAAGCAGCAAACGGAAACCTCAAACCGCGGACAATTCGAAACCTTTTATTTTTAATAACACTACAGGTAGTAAGAATAAATAACCAGGGAGCTCCACTTTTAGGCTTGGCTAAATCTATATATTAACTCTGACGAGCGCATCTAATATGATTTGTACGGTGAGGTAAGCAAACTCTTCTTAAGAGGCTACATTGCTTACTTTCAGGGCTCTACTGTAGTTTCGAAGTAACCCTCGCAAAAGTATTACTCTGAATGTGGTACACCATGAAACGTGAGATGTGTGATCGTATCCTTAGCAGGCTCGTTGAAGTCCAACTACTTGCTGTAATCTTTAAGGTCGCTGTGGCCCTCTTCTTTACCATCCTGTTTGTCTTCAAGATCTTTTTCCCAAGGAATCAATTCACCTGTGAAGTCGCAAAGGGTAAAGGTGCTGTTCACGGACATAACGATGAGCATT
>NC_090891.1:13101154-13113654 GCF_036669925.1 Montipora capricornis | reverse complement strand
ATGAGAGTTCCGGAGTTGAAAAGGTATTTACAAGTGCGAGGAATAAAAGTGGCGAATAAGCGGGGCGATGAACTTTTGGATTTGTGCGGTAAAGCTCATGAACTTGCCATTGAGATCATCGATGAACAAGTGGATCAGAACGATATTTCCGGCTGAGGGAACTATTCCCGATCCCTATTCGCTTCATTAGGACTGGACAACAGATTTTTCGCTGTTATCGAATTACACCTGGGGCGACATGTACGCATATTTAATCGTAAAAGAGGGATATGACCACGAAAGTTTAAAAGCTTATAAGTCATTGGCATGATATAGATTACACTGGGACGGACATGTGCAAAACCTCCAAACCAACAAATCGCTTTTTTGTGGATGCCACCTAAGAAAGTTCAGCGTGAAACCGACCGAACGAGAGAGAACTCAGATAGACAATAAGCCAACCTATGATGGCTGGCTACTTATAAAGCAAAGTGGTTCAGTTCATTCAGCTCATTGTCCCTGTATAGGAGGGTAAGTATAATCGTACGTTTAAAGGAACACGGAAGAAAAGAAAAAGAAGGACAGGTTGATTATTTTTATCTTAAAAACGATTCTTTACAGCCCAAAATATTGTCATCTGATTATTTTTTTTCTCATAATTCTAGTTCTGGCTGAATACTTGGTAAAATGCTGTTGTACTTTTGTTTTATTAAGACTTTAGTTTGTTATTTAGTTTTCCATTTTTGCTAAATCCCATTATTGTTGTTAAAAAAACAGATTACAAAGTAGATGTGCAGATTGGTATCGCTTCAAGAAGGGGCGCATTTCTGCCTCAAAATGCAAAAGAGTTGCCAGTCTTAAACCCACTACTTCTCCAACTAAGCCTTTAAAATAAGTAATGGGCTACTCAGACATACCACAGACAACTGGTATGAGAGAGGGCCTAGAAAAAGAAGAAGAAATTGCACAAGTTTTCATTTGAGAGATGAGCAAGAAAGGTTTCAGCGGTGTATCCTTGGAGGAGTGTGGGTTTTGCATCAGCAAGTTCATGTCAGCATATCCTGTTAAGCCAGGACAAACCCTTAAAGACGTGCTTGTTAAGCAATCAATCTGCACAGAAAATGAATCCAGTTTAATTCTCAACAAGAATAATAAATATTTCTACCAATTATGTCATCAGATGTTTTCCACCACATACAAATGGGGTTACTTTATGGCATATGGCACAAATAAGGAGTTCTTCATGCAGCACGTAACATCTGGAAACCAATCCTTTTAAAACTAATTGGGATCTATGAAGAAGTAATGCTCCCTGAGATAGTATTTCCCAGAGTTAAATTTGGTTTACCCCGAACAAAACTGTAGTGGTTCAGGGTTTGTAACTATGTTTAACTGTACAATGGCATGTTAACTTGTTTGGCATAAGCTGATTAGCGGTTAAAGTGCACATTCGGTAGCCAGAAACAGTTCTGGTCAAGCTGAAAAAAAATATCAGCAACTGCCAAAATGCTATATTGTTTTATTCCATCAGGACAGTATATGTGACTGAATAAGCACTAAAGCATCACATTATTTCATTAAGGGTTTCATTAAGTTGCAAAGGGCAGCACACACTGTAACAGTTTGATCAGCCACTGAAGCCAGGGAGATCGGCAGAAGGATCTTGAAACCTTTCAACCTTTGAATAGCCCTCTCAACATCTATCCTCACAGCTGCAATACGTCGCATTTTCGTACATGCTTTAGTGGAAAGCTGCTTTCCTTTGGAGAAAGGAGGGATATTCAAAGTGGCCCTTTTGTTTGTGACCAAATCTCTTATGTTAAAACCCCTGTCTGCCATACAATCATCATTAGGTTCCAATTTTTCTATGAGATCTGATTTCATTATGATGTGTCTGTCTGAAACACCTCCTGACCACAGTTTTGAGACAAATGTGAAACCACCAGTGGGAAAAATTCCGACTAGAAGCTTAAAGGTGTTTGGGCTTTTATAATTGCTCCAGGTAACATTTTGTGCTGATGGGCCAGTGGGTTTTTGAATTTTTATTTCTGTACAGTCTATAATTACTCTTGTTCGAGAAAACGTTTCAGAACTCTTTGGTAGATGCCTCCTAACTTGCTGCATTGTGGGCCAAGCAATCAGAATGTCCTTGAAGACATGGTAGAGCATTTTTATCCAGGTTGTGAAGATTTTAGATACAGATCCTTTAGAAAGTGAATAAATGTCAGCCATGTGACCAACCAACAGACCCAGTCTAAGCCTCACGAGAACTAAAATAAACTCAGCAAACAACGGCACTTGTCGTTTTGGCCCTGGCTTGTTTCGGTCTTTTTCTTCCTAAAAAGAAACAAAGTGGATTAGATTAAACTGACCTTATCTCTGCACAAGTTGCTCTTGTAAAATTTAAACTATTGTGGACATCTACAGTATATGAAAAAAAAAGATATATATTATAGAAAAATAATTTGATAAATGAATTACTTATAATGAATGGTACCTTGGGATTTGTTTGACCTCCGTTATGAAAGAAATATTGAACAGCCTGATAAGCTTGTCTCTTGTTTTTTTCTTGCCATCCCAATATTTCATTTTTTCAGTAAATGGCTGCAAAAAAGTTAAACACCATAAGTAGGCAAGTCAAAGAGGGGATTCCAGTGTAAAATCTGACGGACCGATCGTCCTTACAGACATCCTCAATCAACAGATCTCTCTTCAGCTGAGTCTTGTTCTCTAGCCTTGCTTTGCACTCGTCCATGAATTGCATGTCAGAAGTTGTTAAATCAGTTTGCACCTCAGCATCTACCTATACCGACTGACAATCAGGGTTCCTGTTTCCTTCAATGGTACAATTAGTTTTGTCTGAGCCGAGACCCATTGCTTCCACCCTAACATCTTATTTCGAAGAGGCAGACTGCTCCATATAATATTACCTTCTTCAACTCGGGTTTTTCATTTCCAAGTCTCCGCTCATCAGGGTTGGTACGACTTTTGTGAGTTTTAGGCTGGATGTTATCGTGGGCACAGGATTAGATTTTGTGGGGCCAAGCCCACCTTTAAAATGAGCCGGACATATCCTGGTGTGCCTTGTTACGTTCGGTCATTCCTGCGACATAATACGTGCTTTTGTTGTCTGGGGGAAAAAGAAAAACTCAATATTTTCTAATTCCGGACGTTTTTGAACTTGTTTCTTTTTGTAAGTGCTATTTGAGCAATTAAAAGCACAACAACTGTGATGCACCATATTGTCCGAATTTTTACCTGCATTGGCCACGCTTAAATGCAGTCGCCCAAGTATGACCGGGAATACGAAACTCAGCTGTTAGCCGCGACAGTTTCAGTTCGGAACAGATTTCGGACCGAGGTCCGTATCGTAAAAAGCTGGACCGGCTACGAGCGCGCGATTAGCCAATCAGATTCAAGGATTTAGGATTCCGGCCCACTAAGATGCTTCAGAAAAAAATAAAACAGGTATATTTTTGCTCGGTTTAAAATTATGCAGAGAAAGCAGAGCTTAGTAAGTACCATTGGTATTCAAAAAGAAAATTGGGGGCAACCATGCATTCAAGCTTCAATTTGAGAAAGAAGGCTTTGTACTTTAAAGTTTTTTACAAACATAATAATAATAATAATAATAATAATAATAATAATAATAATAATAATAATAATAATAATAATAATAATAATAATAATAATGGTATGAACATCAACCGGAAGGGGTAGTGGAAAATGAAAAATGTAAGATCTTGTGGGATATGACCATCCAGTGTGACCATGTTATCGAGGCCAGAAGACCCGACATTGTTGTTGTTGAGAAGAAAAATAACAAGGCAATCATAGAGACATAGCTTCACCCTGGGACCACAGAGTGTATGAAAAGGAAGGTGAAAAGATTGAGAAATATCAGGACCTTAAGAGAGAAATTGGAAGACTATGGGGAATTAGGCATCTGGAAGTAGTTCCAGTAGTCGTTGGTGCACTCGGAGTTGTAAGCAAGAGGTTGGATGCATGGCTTGAGAAGCTAGGTGTTACGATCAGAACGGGACTGTTACAGAAAACAGCCTTGTTAGGCACAGCCAGGATAATAATAATAATATACAGTATTTATTGAGCGCTTATTCCCAATGGTCCAAAAGCGCTTTACATAATAAAAATAACAACAAAATCATAAACCTACAAAACTACAAAACTACATTGTCATCCTATAAAAACATCATCATTCTATACAACATCATAACCAATTTTAAAAAGCCAAGTCTTGAGCTTAGATTTAAAAGAAGAAAGGGAATTACAAGATCTAAGTTCGAATGGAAGTGCCTTCCAAACAGAAGGTGCTGCAATAGTAAAAGACCGGCCACCATAAGTTTTAAGATTAAATTTAGATGTAGAAAGCAAAAATTGATTGGAGGATTTAAGAAGTCTACCAGGTGTATAAGGCTTGATGAGATCAGTGATATAGCTAGGTGCAGCACCATGAAGCGCCTTAAATGTAATTACTGCAATTTTGAAAGTTATTCTTTGTTCAATTGGTAGCCAATGAAGTTAGATAAGCAACGGCGTAACATGCTCATATCTACTAGTAAGGTGAATAAGCCTAGCAGCACTATTTAGGACACTCTGTAAACGTTTCAAGATACATTTAGGCTGACCGTAGAGCAATGAGTTACAATAGTCGATCCTTACAGTAACAAAGGCATAAATTAGAGTTTTACATGTTTCGTAAGAAAGAAACTTGCGAATCTTAAAAATATTGCGTAAATGAAAGAACGAAGACTTGCAAACAGCAGTAACGTGCGGCAACATCGATAGAGAGTTAACTGGCAACGAACTTTTGAAAAGCAATCCGACGCCACCACCTCTTCCATCACGAGCAGAGTGTAAAAAGCGATAGCCTTCCGATTACTAAATTATCTTTTTGATTTCGATAACACAAGTTAAGATCTACATTTCCCGCATAATCATAAACCGGGGCAAAATTAGTAGGCACCGTCCGTAACTAAGATTGTGAGTTGGGGCCTTCGATTTATAGTCCTTACCCGAGAAGACTTGAAAGCTTAACCATTACAAAAGCAGTGCTTTCTCCCCAGTTCTTTAAAGACAATGAGTGTTGGTGCGGCTGGAGCTGAACTCACAACCTCTCTTATGGTAGTCCAATGTTCAACCAACTGATATAGCCTGTCGGCGATAATTCCTTCAACCGCTAGCTAGCTGTAAAAAGCTTTTTTCATTGTACTTCCCTTTGGTTGACAGTGCAAAGGGGTTCACTAATGGTGGCGAAGTCCTGTACGAAACGGGCACAATATTGTGTCATACCGAAGTCCAGAAACTTCTTGAAGTGCCTTTATATTTTTTCAGGGTCTGGGCGAGACCAATCGTAGAAAAATATACCCGAAGAACTCGATTCTGTTCAACTTAATCACATTCATGGACTCTGCGGAGAGTTTGGTAGAGCGCAGCATTACCCTCTGTTTGGGTTCCGTGAAATACTATGATGTTGTCGCTGAAGGTTTGTGCACCGGTGATGTCAGCTACCAGATCTGGCGTGATGCTAAACAAGGATTCTTTTGATTAAGCGTCTCTTAAAGTTTATACCTTTAATGGGTCTTCTTAAAGCGAAATGCTTCATAGTTCAGTTGGTTGGACCGTCGCACCTGTATCGCGAGGTCACAGATTCAAACCCCGTTGAAATCCTAAGTTTTCCAAGCTTCTCTACGCAGTTGCTAAAATTGCGTCCATGACTGCGAGGATCATAGCATTACTTGATCATTTGTATTTTAATAGATTATATATATTTTATTACATTTTATATTAGAAAAAGGGAATCTGATCATAACTTTGCGTTTTAGGGACTACTGTTTTATTGGTCATTTTTCCAAGGAGGTAATTAAGTATCAAGTCTAGAATGCGTTCTATCCATTAGGTAGACTTCTGCTATATTTTACTTGCAAAACAGTAGAAAATGGAATCTGCATAAGGAAATTTATCGTCTTAGTAACTGAAACTCATGTGGTTATGCAAGTCGCCTCTTGCTAACAATTTCATTGTTGTTTATTCTTAGCCTTGCAAATCAAATGTCAGTTAAACTTTGTGCGGGGAAATATTGCCCAGAATCCTGACACTCGCCGGTTTATACCAGCTTTCTTCACCTGTAATGGCAGCAAAAAAGATATTCCGGATTTTCTTTCTGACCGCTGGAGTCACAAGCTACCCAAGGAAGTAGACCGTGTTATCTTTCGTGTTCTCAATGTGGAGAAGATTCAGCCTCATCGCTTCCAGCCTATCGTGGTGATGGGAGGAAATGGACACCCTTTTGATGAGAGGAAAAAAGAAATGGAGAAGGCTGTACAGGAGGCAGAAACGTACCACAGGAATAATTTACATATTTAACGAACATACGTTATGAGTTGGCGAACGAATGTAAGAGAAGGCAATTCGATTTTGACAGCCAATTGCATTTGCGCATGAAAAGTGTTGAGAATAGCATTTGATTTAAAGGAACATTGAGGGTGACAGTTATTGTGTGTAATCACAATTAGAGTACTCTTGAGACATTAGTATTTTGTTCAGAGGGAATGTTCTTTCTATAATAATTTGGAAAGCGAAGAGGCAAGTCCGAATTACTTTCAAAAATCAAATTGTAATAATCGTCTCTTTTGGGTGTATACTCTTTGCTAATTAGTTTTAAATGTCTTAATACAGTAATTGTGTATTGTTGTTTAAGTAGAGCAGTCTATGTTTGTAAAGGGTGCTGTAACATTACTTTTGTGACTATTATCCCGTGTTTTTTCTGAATTTTCAGTGGTTGCTTGTAAAAATTGGAAAAGGGAATGGAATATAGATTTTAACCCTTTCAGCTACTATTTAGATCCCAAGTTAGACTTAAGAAGCATTGCTAAATGTGAAAGACAAAAAAGTTTGTATTAGCCATTCACAGCTGTTCTATAGACACTCTGGATAATATTAGCATGGATTCCATCATGTATTAAAATTAATGATATCTTGAAAAAGAAATTCACCTTCGAGCATATACATTAATTTAAAACTCTCTTGATGAATTCACTCATTTGATGGATCCATTTTGTGACTTTGCGATGTTTCAGCCCTAAGGAATATTGATAACTCATGGTGTAAGAACTAGTCGAGGCGGAAATGCAAAGAGTGGCTGTATCACCACAGGGCGATTAGATGGGAAAAATAGAGCTGTTGATTGAGCTCTAACAGGACTGAACTCTCCAAAAACATATAGGAATTGGAGAACAATAATACTGCCTACACCATTAATTGGTCCATTTTCTGCAGATCCACTGCACACAGCGTCAATTACAAATTTTCCAACTTCTGCTTCGCTTAAAATCGACTGAAAAATTGCAAATTATCGGAGCCGACAGATCCACTCCATCAATCAATCCATAGTCCTTAACAAGAAGCAAGTACCCAGTTGCATAAAACTCAATTCAAATACTTGAAAGTTATTTTTTCACTCGGTGTCTTCTTTTTGCTATGTTTTAATTTCACTATTTCATTATTTAAACATCACTTTAACAGTGACAGGTAACGAAGTCCTCAAATCTAGCATGGCTTGAAACCAATGCTACCTAACTCTTTTTCCTACTTTCCCAATCGCGAAAAAAAAAACGCACGAAATCAGCCATCGCCAAAAAAATGTTTTTTTTTTTTTAAATCGGGCCACTGACTTCACGATTAATGTCCCGTACTGTTAGTTTTCACTCATTACCACCGGCAATAACTTTCCGTTTGCCAATGAATACAGTTCCATTAGCGAGAGACCTACACTGTGGAAAAAGGGTTCTGGGTTTGCCAGGGGGTGTAAAGATTCCGAGTCGTAATATACAATAATGTATGTTTTAATACAGCAACATGGCCTGATGATGGCGGGTGGTACAAAAATTCGCTAACCATCATGGATGAACACCGGAAATAAAAATAACGGAAGTGCCAACTGTTGGATGTACAATAAAATCATTACATCCCTACTTTCCTGTAAGCTTGACAAACTGGATGATAGACTAAACGTTCATAAACATAATTCAATGACCACAAGGTACACGGTCTAAATTAATGTAGAGGGTTCCTACATAGTAGGGGAATCTTTGGTTGACGACTGCTCATTCCAGTCGGGTTCCACTGCTCTGTTTTCCTGATGCGCTTCTCGTATGTGGGCTCTGTTGCGCCTTAGCTCTTTGCCTGTTGCATTCGTTACAGCGTATGAGCGGGGAGTTCCAACTAGTCTTCCCTTTACATGGGCCGTTTCCATGTCTGTGATGCTGGATCTTGAATAGTGATCCTTTGCCCTGGAGCTAGCTCTGGAAGAGGTTTTGCAGATCGATCATAGTAGTGTTTCTGCAGATGCGGTCTTTCGATCAGCCTGGAGATAACGTCTTCACTTGATGGGTCCCTTGAAATCTTCCTTGGGAGGTTGTCTTGGATTAGGCGCCCTAATAGTAACTCGGCAGGTAAAGGGAGGTTGTGGTCAACGGGGGTAGCTCTTAGATAAAGAAGCGACATGTTCAGTAGGGTCTGATTTGGTCATTTCCGACTTCAGGAGGGCTAACTTCACTGACTTGACTTGACTTTCGATAAACCCATTGTTACGAGGGTAGTGGGGGGGAGCTTGTAATGTGCTTAAAACTGAGGTCGCGAGCAAATTCTTGAAAGGCCTGGCCAGCAAAATGTGGTCCGTTGTCAGATCTTACTACTTGACCGCTGTGCTGCTGTTGCTTTTGCCCACTCGGTATAATTCTAACAAAGGGGTACTTTGAGTAATAATCAGCAACTACGAGATATTCAGAGCCATCAAGAGTAAAGAGATCAGCACCAATGGTGTGCCATGTCCTGGGGGTACCTCTGATGAGGTGATTAGGGGTTCCTTTTGCTGACTATTCTGGAGCTCTTCACATGTACTGCATGTTCTTGTGGTTTCTTCTATGTCCTTGTACAAGCCTCTCCAGTAGACTGAGGTTCTAGCTCTCAGCTTGGTTTTCTCGGTTCCTTGGTGTGGCGTGTGTAGTTTAAAAAATCTCTTTCTGCAGCGTGGCGGGAATGATAATACGACGTGCTTTCATGACTATTCCGTCTTCGGTGGATAGCTCGTCCCGGTAGGGCCAGTATGGCTTTAAGAGTGTTAGGACTTGCTAGATGTGTGCCGGCCAACCTGCGTGGATCATTTCTTTCAGTGCATTGAGCTCCGCGTCCAAACTGCTCTGTTCTTTGATCTTCTGAAACATGCTGGTACTAAATTGAGGAAAGATCTCGTGTATTTGGACGTTCATGCCGGGGATAGGATCTTCACTCTCTGGTGATAATGAGCATGCCTTTGCCTTGTTGGTAGCAAATGGTCGGGTAGCATCCGCTGCAGACGCGGGGGAGCAGCTGTCAAGTGTTTCAATTAAATGCTTTCTAGGGGCTTGTGATCAGTGTGAACGGTAAAACTTCGGCCGTATAGGTAGTGAAATTTCTCGCACCCGTAGACAACCGCAAGCAATTCTCTTTCGATGTTTGCGTATCTTGACTCGGCATCTGTTAGGGCTTTACTGGCGAAAGCGACAGGTTTACGGTCTTGTGTGAGGGCAGCACCTATGCCTTTCATTGAAGCATCAACTTGAAGAGTACTTTCTTTCATTGGATCGAAGTATGTCAGAGTGATCGCGTTGCTGATAGAGTCTTAGATCTGATAAAAAGACTCTTGGTGCGCTGCGTACCATTTAAAACAGTTGTCCTCCTTCAGAAGCTTACGGAATGAGGCTGTCAGTGTACTCAGGTTTGGGATAAATGGGCCCATGTAGTTTGCTAGCCCTAGGAAGGTTTGCAGTTCCTGGCGATTTGTAGGAGAAGAGATCGGCTTCAAAGCAGAGACCTTGCCTGGGTCTGGCCGGGACACCATTTTGGCCACAAATTACTCTATAGAATTTGATCTTGTCTTGCTTTGTGAAGCACTTGTAGGGGTTTAGCTTAAGCCCGGTATCTATGCAGCGCGTTAGCATCGCATGCATGTTGCGGTCGTGTTTCTCTGTGCTCTTTCCGAAAACTACAATGTCGTCTGCAATCCCTACGACGTCTTCACATCCTTCGAATGTTTGGTCTACCTTAGTCTGGAAGATATCTTGAGACATGCTGAGCCCAAAAGGTAGGCGCTTGAAACTGTATCTACCAAATGGGGAATTGAATGTAGTGAGGTAACTAGATTCTTCATCTAAGACCACGTTCCAGTACCCGCACTTTGCGTCTACTATAGAAAATACTTTAGCATCAGTTAACTTTGGTAGGATTTCTTCTAGGGTGGGAGTGGCATGATGTTCTCTCTGAATGCCATCAGTCGAATACTAACGCAGTTCAAGTTAAAACAACTTGTACATGTTCCTACTAGAGGTGACCGCACACTGGATCTAATTATACATTCCCCAACATACCCCAGTTCAGCAAAGAACTTTTACAGATCTTTCCTCCATTTGGTCTCTCTGATCATTCTGTGGTCTTATTGGAACCTAAATCGAAGAGCAAGCGCACTACCAGCAGTCGTCGTTTTATCACTCGTAGGGACACTCGCTCGAGCCGTAAATGTGAGCTTGGTAGGTATCTGGGATCCACAGATTTTTCGGTTCTTGACTCGGCTACCAATTGCGAAAGTAAGTTGCGATTAAGATTGGCTTAGACACCATCATGCCGCTCAAGACTTTTCACGCGAATGATGCGGGTGTCTGGAAAACCCGAATAGCGAATAGTGAATACTCGCGAATAGCGAATAGCGAACAGTGAACAGCAAATAGTCGCGAATAGCGAATAATACGAACAGTGCGAAAAGTGACGAATAGTGATGAATAGTCGCGAATAGTCTTCAATAGTCACCGCCTTAGCTGAACAATCTCGTAATCAAAGCAAATAATATGCTCACCTGTCGTCGAAAGAGAGTTTCGTGCATGCTTTTACAAACACTCTAAAGGAGAACAAACGTCAAAATGTAAAAATATAAATCACTTTCATTAATACATCAAGCTCATGGTCATCTCCTCGCACAGTGGCGCCTGAACATGAATTTTAGATATTCAAATTTCATCATCCTCATCTGTGCTGTCCGATCCGGCGAGACACGTTGTGTAAAACGGAATAAAATCAAACGAGCTACTCTGATAACCGTTGCGTTAATTAATTATCCAAATAAGCAACAAGATTTCAGTGGATTTATTACTTTTTCTTCTCAGGGCTCAAGCTGTCCTTCGCCGACATATCTTTGCTTTTTTAGCGGAAAAATCCCATCCCACGTTGCTGCGCGGTTGACCAGGAAGTACTGGGTATCAAATTTTCGTCATTTCGTCACTATATTCCCCCCCCCCCCCCCCTCATTTGCCACTAGTTGTTACTATTCGTCACTATTCGTCACTATTCCCGACAATTCGCTATTCGCCATTCGCGACTATTCGCTGTTCGCTGTTCGCGACTATTCACTGTTCACTATTCGGGTTTTCCAGACACCCTGAATGATGCTCCTTAGGTGACTGCCGAATTCAAGGCTCTGATAAAGTCGCGTCAAAAGCCATTTTCGAAAGGAGACACTGAGCGTTATAGGCTCCTTCGTAACATCTCTAATCGTGAGCGAAAGTTGTGTTGCAGCAAATACTATAATAACAAAGTCGCCAACCATAGGACCACCAAACTCAGTGGTGGAAAGAAGTTAAGATGATTGCGGGGATGGCACCCACTACTGGTAGTGATGACATACATTCACAACTACACCTGGATGGGATCGCAGACTCTTCTAACTTGGACATTGCAAATTTGATCAACACTGCTCTTTGGGAGCCCATGCAGGCTTATCGCCCGCTTGTGTGTCTTCCACCAGCTAAGGACGACTATGAGGTCTTTGCTCTTTTGGGTTTAAACCCGAGAAAGGCCCGTGACCCGGATGGAATAAACAACTGGCTCCTTCAAGAGTTTGCCGATTTCTTAGCTTCCCCGGTGTGTGACATCCTGAACTCGTCATTTGCTGAACAGAAGCTACCTCGGCCTTGGAAAGATGATAACGTCTCACCGCTGATGAAAGTGAAACCTGTTACTATTATTAACAAGCACATACGACCCATCTCACTAACTCCTGCGTTGTCGAAGTTAGCTGAGGACTTTGCTGTAAACAAATACATCGGCCCTGCGGTTTTGGAGGTGATCGATGCTAACCAATATGGCGCCATTCCAAAGACGTCAACTCTTCATGCTCTTATTTCAATGGTTCACACGTGGGCGCAAGCCACAGATGGAACGGGTTCAGCGGTTTGTGTTGTGCTCCTGGACTACAGAAAGGCGTTTGACCTTGTAGATTATAGTATTTTAGCTGCCAAGATTCTTGAGCTGTGCATACCTCGCGGGATTGCTCGTTGGGTTTGCGATTTCCTTATGGATCGGCGCCAACGAGTAAAGTTATCCAATGATTCTTTCTCAGAATGGGGCGCCGTACCATCTGGGGTGCCTCAAGGAACAAAACTTGGCCCTTGGCTCTTCGTTCTGATGATTAACTA
>NC_090891.1:13081154-13086154 GCF_036669925.1 Montipora capricornis | reverse complement strand
ATTAGCCAAATGTAAACCAATCAGTCTTGGGAAACGCACCAGGAGAAAACGACTTAAGAAATGTTCGAGCAAGAAAATAGTGATGAACCAATCAGAGCTAAGAAACACACCAAGGATGTAACGCCTCTTATGCCTGTAAGAGAGAGGTGTCGAAAGTCCAAGAAGACGATTGTCAAAATTAGCCAAATGTAAACCAATCAGTCCTGGGAAACGCACCAGGAGACAACGATTTAAGAAAATGACTATGAAATTGCAAAGGAAAAAAAACGATTGTCAAATTTCCCATCAGATTAACAGTTTGCCGTAGATGGCCGCAATTTAATCATGCCATACACGCGAAATACGCTAAACACTGAAAACACTCCATCAACATATCTGCAAAGTTAACCAGTTTAGTCGCACACTTGTGACAGTTGGAACATTGAATTAATATCTTGCCATACATGTTAGATACGGTAAAACAGGGAAACACGCCGTTACCACTTAACGAAACAAAGTGGATGCAGTGCGCCTTATAACTAACCTTGTACTCACTCATAATCTCGTAATCTCAGATCTCTTGATAACAAGCAATAGATATTAAATAACTACCTGGAATATTTACCTGGTATAGCGTATTTGACATATTTAAAATGAATTAGTTATTTCACACTACTAACACCTCGCACCTACAAACGACAACTTTTCCTCTGTTGCCAAAGTGTTTGCCGTGTTTAACTTATGTGGCGTGTATGACTACTACTATTACTACTACTACTACTACTACTACTACTACTACTACTACTACTACTACTACTACTACTACTACTACTACTAATAATAATGATAATAATAATAATAATAATAATTATTATTATTATTATTAATTATTATAAAAAATAAACAAGTGATAATAATGAATAGTAACGAAAAAACAAAAATAATTAGATTCATTCTTAAAAGGCTTTACATGCTAAACCCGGTAAAAATGCCAACATTGGGGAGGACGTTGTAGTTGGGTGAATAGTGGGGGTAACAGCAGATCTAAAAGCAGTTAATCTATTCACTCTGTGCACTTTTAATACTCTAAACACTGAAAACACTCCATCAACATCTGCAGCCGATGAAACACTGAACTAATCTCTTCTTGCCATACTTGTTAGATACGGAAAAATAGGTAAACACGCCATTACCAAGCAAAGTATACGCAGTGTGCATAACAAGCCGGAAGGGCATGACTGTCACTACAGTCAATGATCATGTTATCAGTAACTCAGGCTTGTAACAAGAGTATCTTTATCTCTGTTATCAACGTGTTTGGCGTGTTTGACGTATTTTCCGTGAATGACTACTACTTTCTGCTCCTAATAATATTATTCTTCGTTCATTCGCTCATACGTTGGTTGGTTCATTCACTCACTCATTCACTCACTCACGCATTCGTTCTTTCGTTTATTCGTTCATTCGTTCATTCGTTCGTTCGTTCGTTCGTTCGTTCGTTCATTCATTCATTCATTCATTCATTCATTCATTTATTTGTTCTAATCTCCTAAAAAACACATCAAAATTTAGTCAGTGTAATAGCAAAGGGGT
Organism: Montipora capricornis; assembly: GCF_036669925.1. Lineage (NCBI taxonomy): Eukaryota > Metazoa > Cnidaria > Anthozoa > Scleractinia > Acroporidae > Montipora > Montipora capricornis. Next base: position 13,084,582 of record NC_090891.1, on the reverse strand, counting down.
TGCAAAACTTATGTTGGTAATCATTCTTGACCTGAAACAAGACTGTGTATGCTACAGTCCATGATTTTGTTATCAATAACTCAGGCTTGTAAAAGGAATAACTTGGTCTTTGTTATCAACGTGTTTTCCGTGTTTAACGTATTTTCTGCGTATGACTACTGCTCCTTTTACTCCTAATTTTATTCTCCTTCCTTTCTTCGTTTGTTTGACCGTTCATTCATTGATTCATTAATTTCTTCATTGATTGATTGATTGATTCATGTATTCATTCCCTCGTTTGTTCGCTCATTCATTCATTCATTCATTCATTCTAATATCCTTAAAAAATACATGCAAAACTGGGGAGTGTAATAGGAAAGGGGTTGCAAAATTTACGTGGATGGTTATTCAGTCTTGACCTGAAACAAGACTTTGTTATCAGTTACTCAGGCTTGTGATTTAAGAGTCAAGTGCATAGCGTGTTAGAGGTGCTCAGCGTATTTGGAGCGAATAAAGCTGCCTCTTAAATTCAACCATTAGGGCGCAAACTGCATAGGATGAGCACGATGGAACGATTATTTGTATGAATTTAATGACTCTAATCTATCTATCAATGGCTGCGTTAACCTCCCGTTCTGCTTGCGGCGGTAAACAAGGCTGTTGACCCATTGTGTAGGTTCGCCTTCTTTGATCTTTGCTATGATGTCATTGTTAACCATCTCATCTAGTTCTCTTTTGATGTCGTCTTTGAGGCTCATTGGCACACGCCTTGGGGGATGGACAACTGCGGGGATATTACAGTCAAGTACTTTGTGGTATTTGCCCTGGAATTTCCCCACCCCATTAAAGCATTCGGGATACTGACTGATCAGGTCCTGTTTGTCCTTAATGGGCTGTTCTTTGGAAACTGTACTGTGAAGGGGTGTAGTGATGCTTTCCTCTATAGAGAAGTTAAGTGTCAGCAGTTTCAGGTCGGTGGACGTCGGGAGGCCTAATATTGCTGGGCCTGGGATATCTGTGACAAAGAAGGGTGCTCGGGTGTTTTCGCCTTTGTATGAACAAGGTATGGTAACAATACCGTGATGCTTGACTCGCGAGCCGCCATAGGCAGTGAGGATGACATCCGAGGATGACAAGGAACCTGGTCTGAAAGTTCCATGATCGTCTAGGTTGTGAGGATACATTCGCCGATAGAGCCGCATTGGGGTAGGTTTCCCTGTGCACCGGTGTCGAGCTTGGCCTTAAGGATGGTGTTCTTGTGGGTGTCCTGTGGAAGGTGTAGATTAACTGATACGAATACTTCATCTCTATAAGGATTGGAATCTCTGCGCGAGACGCCAGCTATGGTGATTGATTAAAAAACAACCGACTCAAATGCTGCGGATAATGTTGATTCGGGGCATGTCTGTGGGGCTTGGCTTCCGGCTTGTTCTAAGGAGTGAAATCGTTGTCTTCGGGTTTTTGATCTGCAGACTTCAGCGAAGTGGTTTGGCTTTTTGCAGTACAGACATGTCTGACCACGTGCTGGGCAGTTGGAGAGTGAATTGTGGGAGCGCCCACAGTTTCCGCATCACTGTGTTCCTCTTGGAGGTTGGAAAATTGATGGTTTGGTCGCCTGTGGTCCTTTCCCCGTGTGTTGTTTTTGTACCAAGTGAACTGATTCCTCAGAGTTATGATGTTACTGCCTGATATGGTAGATAGTTGTGCTTGAGATGCTTCGAATGGTCTAGCAAGTTCCACCGCCTTAACGAGTGTTAGTGCCGACCCTTTACTGATTCGCTTTTCTCTCACCTTGGGCGAGTTAGTACCGAAGATAATGCAATCGTGTATCATTTCGTCAGGAGTAGTATAGGGGGAATGACTAGGCGAAATTATTCAAAATGGCGGCCAGTGGGAGATTCTACCCAAACCGGTTTTTGGATTAGGGTTTATAATGAGATGCATACCACGTAGGTGTACGAGGGTATATTCAAGATGGCGGCAGGGGGTTTGAATGAACTCCACGTCATATATTTGGTTTGAATTGTATTATATTGTTTTTCTTTTATTTGGAGTGAAGTGTAGTCTGTTCTGGTGGTACGGTTCCGCCCAACCAGCCGGATAGTATCGCGCTTATATAGGGAAAGAATAATGGAGTAGCTAAGAACCAATGAGATGGCACTGACGTCACAGTCAAACAAGTTGAAACAAGTTTAAGGGCTGACAACGAGAAGACATTGACGTCATCGCCAAACGAGTTGAAACAAGTTTAAGGGTTGGTTAGAAAAACCAAAGGGTCGCCTTAATAATGTAGACTAGAATAATCCCGTCAAACCGGTTTGCTTTTCATCCTTATCGCACACCCAGAAATGGACACGTGTATAAAGGTAATGGAAAAAATATTTCAATTCAAAGATGAACCGAATGATCGAACAACAGATTTTTGCTTTGGAGATGGACGCATTGGCAAATCGTTTGCAACGACTGCAATTGGACAACAAAATCGTAACCTTACTTAATGAACTTTGGGATAAGATGAATAAAGGAGGCTCTCGCAAAGTTGAGATAACAAGCGATGAAGATGGAATGGAGGTCATAATTGGAGAGCTAATGGTTCCAACATTTTATTTTACGAACGAGAAGAAATTTTCCCGTCAACTTCGTTGTATTATGAAGTCAGCGCTACAAAATGAACATTGGCTACGGGTAAAGATTCATCAACTATTTGTTAGCGAGTGGAAGAGTGACTATTTCTCACATGCAAGATGGAACAGCAATGACACGTTCACTTTCAAGCAGTAAAACTATTATATTTGTATCTTCGTATTTACAAACAATGCGAACTAAAATTAAAGTATTTACAAACAAACAGAACCTTTGTATTTACGAGCAACCACTGAAAAGTTAAAGTATTTACAAAGAATAAGAATCTCTGTATTTACAAGCAAGGACTTAAAAAATTAAAGTATTTAAAAACAATAAGAACAAATGCTATTTACAAACTAGATAAACCCTATTCAACAAAGCGGGACAAAGCTGAAAGACAGAACGCCGACAAATAAGTTACTGAAAGGGCAATTAAGAATAACAAAAGACACTGATTTCTTTGTGTACGGAATGAAACTGAATGAAGAAAACCAATTTTGAATCTTACCGCCGCAATGTGGGTCATAAATTCCGTGTCAGCAGCTTGTGCTTCTGCATGTGGCTGACGAAATGCCTTTCTGCACATGGCACAGTTTGCGCTTGACGGTGTTAATGTCCTCATCCATCTGAATGAATAAAAAAATGAAGACTCATCTTAGGCACCTCAAAATGCTACCATGATTCCCGTGAAAAAGTATTTCTTACCGCTCCAAACACCTTTTATGAACATAGTTTTTACAGCACTCCGTTTTTATGAGATTGATATCCTCCTCGAGGCATATGAAGCAAAGTCTCATGATCTGTTTTAGCAGGAAAAAAAAAAG
>NC_090891.1:13048654-13076154 GCF_036669925.1 Montipora capricornis | reverse complement strand
GAACAGACTTCATTTTATTCTGGTGAGAGGTTGCGCTCAAACACTTGTACCACCTACCGTTTTGCCAATCGTTTCCTCTCGGATTTGGCCTGACATTTTGAAAGAAATAGGAACAATACATTGGGGTAGACTGATGAGCTTGTATGCCTATATGGCTCGAAGTAACGCACCTCTGAGAGAGCAATACACATTTCACCTAAGCTTATACAATACCATTACCAATACCAATACCAATACCATTAGCTTATACCAATCACATTACCGTTCTTCATGGTGGATGGTTGGACACATTTTAAAATATCCGTGGTTATTGTTATGGGAAGGGATAAAAGACAGATGGATCAAGTTACATTTCTCATTTGTAACACAACCATGGGTAACGTTGCAAGTCGCCTTTGCACGAGTTCTACCCCTACTTTGGCTTTAAGTGATATATGTCAAAAGACGCGCTGCTTAGTTGCATGTTGCGGCAGTCAAGTACACATTGAGATGCCACAGAGATGCCACAGACGAATACCAAAAGCAAACCTGCGAAGAACGCGAGGAACAGGAGGAGCGACAGCCAGAAGAACCGGCCTTTAGAGAAACTGTACTATGAACCAAACCGTGCGTCAGCGTTAGGAGAAGTAAAAAAGTTGTATCAAGCAGCAAAGAAGTATGGTATAACGCGTTCCCAGATTATCACTTGGCTGCAACAGCAACCTGGGTACACTTTACACAAACCTGCTCGAAGACGTTTTCGTCGCAACAAAGTTTATGTGAACGGTTTAGATGATCAATGGCAGGCTGATTTGGTAGATCTTCAAAGCCTGAGCCGTTGGAACCGTGGATACAAATACCTACTTACTTGCATTGACATTTTATCCAAGTATGCCTGGGTTCCGTTAAAAACGAAGACAGGACCAGAGCTCTTGAAAGCTTTTACGAAGATCTTTCAACAAGGTCGCAAGCCAGACAAGTTACAAACCGATGCGGGAACGGAATTTAAAAACAAGACTTTTCAGACATTTCTGAAACAGCATCATGTTCACCATTTTGTCACCTATAATGAAACCAAAGCTCAAGTCGTGGAACGGTTCAACCGCACCTTGAAACAAATTATGTGGCGAATGTTTACCTCAAGCAGTTCGTATCATTACCTGGACAGACTAAATGACCTCGTCAATGACAACGACAACCAAACATTTCATCGCTCCATCAAAAAAAAACCCTCCGAAGTAACAGTGATGAATGCCCAGCAAGTGTGGCGTACCTTATATGGTAAGCCCCTTTCTGTGGTTAAGTATAAATTCAAGGTTGGCGACCAAGTTAAAGTCAGTAAGCACAAGCGCACATTTGAGAAATCATACCTACCTAACTGGAGCGAATAAACCTTTGCAGTGGCGGAGAGACTAGCAAGGCATCCACCTGTATACAAATTAAAGGAACACGATGGGGAACTGATTAAAGGTACCTTTTACGAGACCGAGTTACAAAAAGTTATTGAGCGAAAGGATCATTTGTTTCGCGTAGAGAAAGTTCTTCGCCGTCGAGGTAAAGGAGCGCAAGCAGAAGTTCTTGTTCATTGGAAAGGTTGGCCGAAGAAATACGATAGTTGGATTCCTGTCCGTCAATTGGTGTCTCTAAAATGATTCAAGACAACGACTTTTATGTGACGCTTCCTAGCAATGCAAGCACCAATTTATTCCCTTCCAATTCAAAATTGCACTATCGCGTGGCATTACCCCGTCAAATTCACTTGAAAGAAGAAGTAGATTGGGAAGTTGGACTTCATAGTGTCATATATCCATCATCGTGGTTTGACATTTCCCGTGAATGCTTACATTCCCACATCATGCTCCGTAACTCGGATTATTTCAAATTGTAGACATTACCAGAGGGGAAGTATCGGACGGCTCTGGAATTGATGGAAGGAATATTGCAGTGTCTGGACGAGATTGATCCATTACCGAGAAGTAAAGTAGAAGTGGATAATGAATGGAATGTTACCTTAAACTCTTATGATGAATGGATAGCGATCACTGTCTCGGTAGCTCAAGCACTTGGATGGTTAACAAGCGAGAAAACAGTGAGACCTGGTGTGCAAATGAATACCTCGCTTACCACAACCTATAAGCATGGTTACGAATGGTGTGTTATCCTACCTCAGACATCTATTAACTTCCCGGGCAGCTTTATCATACCATCATTCATCTCTCTCTGCCCCTGTAAACTCAAGTTAGTTCAAGTGTTAACGAATCTCGTAGAACCCTGGCAAGTGGGAGACCAACGCTTACCTCTTTTACACGAAATGGTTCCGCCTGGACAGTTTCGAGAAACACTATTAGAAGAGAGAGAACAATGCCAGTACTTGCCTTTACGCACAAAGATTTTTCAAACCGTTGAAATCTATTTAACAAATGGTTGTGGTCAATTGCTCTCATTTTTGGACGGTATCGTGAACGTGGTACTGCACTTTCGTCGTAGAGCACCATGACAAACAGTTTTTACATCGTTCTGACCAGCGACGCTAGCAAGGATCAGTATCCTGGGAACAAGCCTTCTGATTTTACAATGCAATTGACGGGTCAACTGCACTTAAGTGAAGACTGGGAAGTTGCCATGACGCGTATCATCTACCCACACTCTTGGCAGAACGTGCGCGAAAATCAACTCTCTTACACGTTGCTTTGCAAGACAGGTCTTGTCCCATGGACATTAACCATTTATCTACCAAGTGGTATTTACCGTACGGTCAAAGACATAAATCATGGGATGTTGAAGGGACTTCACAATGCGTTAGGGGAGATTTATCTGAAAAGTGAAAATAGCATTACAAGTTTGGGTGGAAACGAGTGTTTTTACATTCACAAGAAAGCCCAAGATTTCTATGAGCTCACATTACCTCAAGGTTGGTACGTAACACTACCCAAGACCTTGGCTCGAACTTTGGGATACTTAAACCATTAGTATCATATTCCTCAGCTGTACCAAATCGGAGAACTTGTGAAAGAGAATAAGGATCGGAGCGTGTTTCTCATGAAGACTACAACAACACTTGTTAGAGAAGAAGAGTTGGTGTGGGGCCTGTTATCCCCAAACGCGTTTCAGACCATGTACGTGTATTCAGATTTGGTAGAGTCCCATGTGGTGGGCGATACTCTAGCCAATGTGCTACACATACTAGTACCTCGAGGACAACCCGGTGATGTCGTTGCAGAAGAGATCAAAGTACCACCCTATCATAGACTTCGCACTACTGTATTTTCATCCGTTAAAGTAAATATAAGAGGAGACACAGGTGAACTTACTCCATTTGCTTCTGGTAACGTACGTGTAACGTTACACTTTCGACGGAGAGCTTCTTTCTAAAAAAAAAATGTTACTTCCTATGAACTTCTACCCTTACCGTAGTCATGTCGTACCTTTCACGCAACTTGGAAAAGGAAACATCAGCGTTTTTGGAGGGTCATCCCCTTATAGTCAAGGAGGGAATGGCCTAGGTGGTATGTTTCGCGGTCTCGTCAGAAGAGCCACCCCTTTTCTAAAATCAGCCGCAAAGAAAGTAGGAAAACGTTTACTGAAAACAGGTGTGGACACTGGAATGCAAATCGTTGGAGACGTCTTAAATGGACAGTCCATAAAAAAAGCTGTGGCGGCGAGAGCTAAAAATGCGGGCAAAGAGTTTTTCGCAGGTACTTTCAACGACTTAACACAACAACAAGGGAGTGGTGGCAGAAAAAGATATAAACGCAAACGAAAAGCCATACCTGTCAGTTCAACTCAAAACAAGAGACGGAGAACATCTCCTGCCCTATTCAAGACTATTTTCGACTGAAAATGAGTGCAGCACACCCTCTTTCAGCTCCTGGTGAGAATTCTAGCTTACATGTTTTTAATGTACCTGTAACCGATGTATCGATCGTCAGTAGCAAGTGGGTGGATTACGAACCAGTGCAAACGAGTACTAACCCCATCGAGTTTGTCATCAAACCACTGGCAGACTACATTGACATTAACAAGACGGAGCTACGAATGGTGTTGAAAGTAACCAAGCAAGACGGGACTCCAACAGGGGATGGGAAGAAATACACTCTGATCAACAATGCCCTTCACTCTATCGTGAAACAGTTTACTATTAAGATCAACGAGACACTTGTGACAGAACAATCAGATACACAAGCTTACAATGCTTACATCAAGACCATACTTAATGTCACAGAGCAGGCGAAAAAATCATCCTACTTAACAAAAGCTCTGTACTACAAAGACACAGCTGGACATATGGATGAAGTAGATAATACTGCGGAAAATAATATCGGTCTGCAGAAAAGGGGTGTATTCACAAACAATGGAGCTGAGGTGCGGTTAGTTGGAGTACCTTTATGTGACATCTTCAACGTGGACAAGTTATTGCTAGATGGTCTAGAAATCAAAGTAAAAGTGGACCTGAACAGTGATGCTTTCATTCTCATGGGAGGCGAGACGCCAAACAATTGCAAGTTACAAAGCATGTCAAGCACTCTCCGTGTGCGCACCGTGCGTGTGGCAGACAGTACAAAACTGGAACATTTTCAGATCATGCAAGGTCAAAAAGGACGCGCTGCCCTCCCTGCAGTTTACACTTTGACCAGAACCCCAACCCATGCAAAGATCATTCCTCGGGGGGTGTTAAATCATACGGAGACGGATCTCTTCAATGGTCTTATTCCTCAATGTGTGATTTTCGGGATGGTGCGCAACGATGCGTACAACGGACACCTGACACGTAACCCTTTCAATTTTCAACTGTTTGACCTACAAGGAGTTTGTCTAACTGTGAATGGAGAAGAAATGCCCCACTCTGCTTTAGAATTGACAGGTGGGAAAAAGATTGATGGTTATAACACCTTGTTTTCTGGCAGTGGAGATATGAACTGTGGTCATGGTCTGGATATTGATAGAGTGGATTGGGAAAACGGTTACGGTTTGCTCCGTTTCGATTTGACGCCAGCTGGAAGCGGTCATCCGGATCATTTGATACCACATCGTTCGGGTAACGTCAATCTGTACCTTAAATTTGGTACTCAAACAGAGACAGTTCTCAATTTAATCGTGTACACAGAATTCCAGAATCAGTTGGAAATTGATCGCAACAGACGCGTGGTCTACGATTTGTCACAAGGCTCTTAAGATGCATACCACCCAGGAATTATGGGAAGCGGCTCTCCGTGACCCTGTGTTGGGACCCCTGATGCAAGGTGTGTTCCCTAGCGACAAGTTACCAGTCATCAAGACCTACCCTACTGGGCTCATATCAAATACAGACCCTCACCATCTACCGGGAACCCACTGGGTGGCGATGTATTTTACTTCACCCGGAAACAGTGAATTTTTTGGCAGTTACGGGTTTCCTCCTGAAGTGTATGAGATGGAAGATTACATTTTAAGAAATGCGACCTTGTACAACGACATACCACTTCAAGGGATGAATTCTGATGTGTGTGGCGATTATTGTTTATTTTATCTACTTCACCGAGCACGAAACATGGACTTGAACACTATTCTAGAAAATTTTAGAATGAAGGATACGCAATGGAACGATGCACAAGTAGCTCAATTTCTACACAAACATGTGTCAACTTTAAAACAAGTTACGCATTCGACAATGATTCAGTGTGATAGTAATCCATGTTGTGAAACCTATAAGCGTTGTCGTAAGAGGTTAATAAAGTACTTTTAAAACAAACAAAGAAAACAGTGTGTGTGTGTATGCTTTTTATATATTAGTGAACATCATAAACTGCAATCATAGTAATCCTAACCATCTTGGAGATAACATGGCCCAATTTAAATGTCCGAGCAGCATCATGATCGCAGGACCCAGCCAATGCGGAAAAACAACGTTTACTAGACAACTGTTACGGAATGCAAATGTACTCTTTGAAAGACCTATTAGGAAAATAGTCTACTGCTACGGACAGTGGCAAGAATGCTTCAAGGACATGGGGGGTCATGTGCAATTTGAAGAAGGCATCCCTGAGGATATTCAAAGTTTATTTCCACCAACATGTCGTCCTGGCGTCCTCGTGTTAGATGACCTAATGCGCGATTGCAGCGATGATGAGCGCATTTTGGATCTCTTTACAAAAGTCTCTCATCACTGCGACGTGACTTGCATCTACTTGACTCAGAACCTCTTCCCGCCAGGAAAGTTTTCACGCAGTATTTCTCTGAATGCTCATTACATCATTGCTTTTAACAACCCTCGCGATACGTTAGGCCTACGAACCCTAGCTCAGCAAGCGTTTGCGGGACATGTACCTTTTGTATGGGAGAGCTTTCAGGATGCTACGTCACAGCCGTTTGGTTACTTAATGCTAGATCTTCACCCACGCACAGCGAATATACAAAGGGTAAGAACAAAAATATTACCAACGGAGCAACGTTTCCCGGTGGTGTACGTGAACAAGAAAACCCATAAAACAGACAAACCACTGCCTGTGTCTTTTAGTTGACAACATGCCAGCGTATTCGACACATCGAACTCCTGTAGAATCGAGAAGAAAACGTCAACGCGGGGGTAAAATGGTGTTGCGTTCTGACATCAAGACATCATCTAACGGAGTTAAAAAAAGAAGCACACGACTGTCAAAGCTCAAATCGCATTTACCGTTTTTATGCTCCTGTTTTAAAAGTAGTGGTAAACAGCGTCGTGACATGATCACAACGGCAAACCGAGGACAAATTGAGTCTATCAGTGAAATTGCGCGCAATCTGCTTAAAGGGAACATCCTCGTCCCAAAGTCATCATTTGAACGTTTGAAACCACACAAAGACAAGCTGCTCTATCTCACCCGAAAGAAACCAAGTCTCAAACAGAAAAAACAGGTGCTTAATCAAAAAGGAGGGTTTTTACCAGCTCTTGCCGGACTCATTGCACCCCTTGCTGTTGATCTACTTGGAAAGCTTTTCAAATGAAACACGTACAAAAGATGATGCTGGTTCCAGAACATTTATTTCAGAGTCTTGAAACAGAACACCGATTAACATCCCCGCCACAACTCGCAACACTGACTCGTTTAGATCAAGACATGATGGATTCTTCATTACCCGAAGACCAAAAAATTAGTTTGTTAGATCAACTTTTACATCGATATCAAGGTCTGTCGAGACAAATGAAAAGCGAGGCTACTGTGAAACCTACTGTGACTGCAACAGTGTCACCTGCTCCAACTGAGACAAGTCCTACGACGCGTTTAGAAAAGACTAAAAAGGTACTGTCGAGAAAACTTCCCGCAACACCAAAATCTACAGCTACAACTGGATTGAGCAAATCTAAAATTCCCCGTACCGTTGTCAGATCTGCGTCATCGGGAAAACAAACGCCTCCCTCAGAAACGATACCTGTTCCGGAAACACTACAATCAACACCTGCGATTCAATCCAAAATTCCTGTTGCAAAAGTCGATGAACCGGTTTTACCAGAGGTGCCAGCATTTCTTTTGGAAACTCCTTTGTCTACACCGACTCGTAAAAGGAAAATAACAAGGAAACCAAGAACACCTATGGTAGCAAGATTGAGAAGCAATAGACAATGGGAACCGTACTGAACTGGAAAAAAACCTGTTCACCTAAAGAAAGAGAATATATAACAGAAGGATATGGGTTGCTGCCGTTGTTAGTTTTGTGTGAAGATCATGGCATCCAATATGAATGAAAATAAGATCAGCTCGTGTTGTGGACAGCTTGAAGAAGAAAGAATAAAAGAAGCCTACTGGATCACTTTTGCCTCCTTGGTGTATAAGGACATTTTTAAGCAGGAACCATTATTAGTACATGATAATCAAAAAGCGATATCATGTTTAAATAAAACAGATTTGGATAAATATCGCGAGAATGTCTATTGGTTATGGCACGATTTATTGGACGTGTTGGATGCAATGGCGCCGTACGAACAAGATTGGGTCGATAACACGCCACAACATGAGGAACAGAAACACACTGAGAAACTTCTTCTGCAGCGTGACCAGTTTTGCAAAACCTGTTGGTACTGGCTAGACTTGATTACTAATTAATGGTGTTAATGAGTTTGACCGGTGTTAAGCTGGTTTTCAAAAATCTTATAAAGTGACTCTGACTGTGCTCATCACACAAGACTTTCAAGATGAGTTACTCAAAATGAGGTCTCTGTCTTCAAGACCTTGAAGTGATCAGGCCCGCCTCTGGTATACCTTATATTCGCTGCTTAAATTGGAAAGGGTGTCCCTTCTTCTGCCCTGAAGAGAGTATCCATGGCTATCAACAATGCGTGTGTGACCGTGTGATCCCTGAGTACAAAGTATTTGAGGGTGGTAAGCGGCTACTGTGCAAGCATATGGAGACGCCTACGTTAAGGGTGTCACGATCAGTAAAGAATCCATTCAGACCCTACTTTACATGTAGAAGGAAGGAGACATGTAGATACTTTCAATGGGCTGACGAAATGTCTGTGGATACGTATTCTGCAAGGGGGTCTCCAGTTTACGAACCAAGAGAAAAAGCAAAGATGGATATGATGCAAAGACCCAAGCTCATGAGACAATTTGCAAGAATAGATAAAGTGACTGATTCTATGTAAAATTCAGGAGAATCGTTTGCTTTGAAACTTGATTGTAATAATTTCTTATGTTTATTCAATAAAATAAATTGTGTTGATATGAAATATTGCCTCGTGTTCATTGTTTTCATTTCTGGGTGTGCGATAAGGATGAAAAGCAAACCGGTTTGACGGGATTATTCTAGTCTATATTATTAAGGCGACCCTTTGGTTTTTCTAACCAACCCTTAAACTTGTTTCAACTCGTTTGGCGATGACGTCAATGTCTTCTCGTTGTCAGCCCTTAAACTTGTTTCAACTTGTTTGACTGTGACGTCAGTGCCATCTCATTGGTTCTTAGCTACTCCATTATTCTTTCCCTATAAAAGCGCGATACTATCCGGCTGGTTGGGCGGAACCGTACCACCAGAACAGACTACACTTCACTCCAGATAAAAGAAAAAAAATATAATACAATTCAAACCAAATATATGACGTGGAGTTTATTCAAACCCCCTGCCGCCATCTTGAATATACCCTCATACACCTACGTGGTATGCATTTCATTATAAACCCTAATCCAAAAACCGGTTTGGGTAGAATTTCCCACTAGCCGCCATTTTGAATAATTTCGCCTAGTCATTCCCCCTATACTACTGTCAGGATCTTTGAAATCGCAGTCTTGGGGGAGGATGCGTAAATCTGGGATGAACTTCTCCGCTGTTTCGGACGATCCCTGAACACGGTCATGAAATTTAAATCTGGCGAAGACAGGGTTTGCTCTTGGACCGACGTGAGCTTCGAAGCGATCGTAATATGTTTTCAAGTTATTCTTGTTGTCGTCGATGACGTCGGACCACGTAATGTAGATATCTCGACTCTTTTGTCCTACCCAGATAAGGAGGTAGTGTTGTATTCCGAGGTAGAGAGTTGAACGCTAGTTCGCGACTAGGTAAACAACCACACTTGACGCCATTTTGATTAACCTCAAAAACAGACCACGAGGTCTGAACCCTTTATTCAATTGCGCATGCGTGCGTGACATGTATGTAACATCTGCCCCCCCCCCCCCCCCCTCTTAATGGCGTACAAGCCACAACAAAGCTAAACTATGTACAATACAACAATAATGTTAAAACTAGACTTCCTCTATGGGTCTTCTAGGGCGTTTGATTTCTCTACTAGATCTCCGCAAGGAGGGTTTGTCAACGGCCTCCACTGGAACAGTAGTGTTTGCCGCTGGTTGCAAATCCAGATGCCCACCTCTTGGGCTGTCTGGTGGAGGAGTGGATTCAGGGATCTCTCTGGTTTCCTCCATAATCTCCCTACTTCTAGACACGAAGAGGCTTTTCTCCCCCGTTTCCTCTGTTTCCACTGGATGCAACTGACTTGTACCATCCATTACCCCTGCACCGCGATTTTCTTTGAGGCAGGGAAACAACCGATTAGCATGACGCCTGACGTATCTCTGGTCCCTTAAAAGCACACCATATGTGACAGATCCCTGCTTATCAACCACCTCCCCGGGTAAATGCTGAGCTCCCTGTCCATAATTACGTGAATAAACATTGTCGCCCAATTCGAAATACCGGGGGCTTGTCTTTTGGTCAAACACCTTTTTCATTGCTTCCTGTTTAGACTGCTTTTTAGCATGTACAGATGGAAACACCGCCCCCAGGGAAATTTAAATCATGTGGCCCATTAATAGCTGGCATAGTGGCAGACCCGTGGTGCTATCGGGGGTGGTATGCTGTCTCAAGAGGATGCGAGCAATTTTGGTTGTTAAACTACCAGATTTCATTTGTTTAAGTTTAGCTTTGAATGTCTGAACAGCACGCTCGGCCAGCCCATTTTAGGCTGGATGAAATGGAGCACTTGTAATGTGCGTTATGCTGTTCCTATTGCAGAAATTTGCAAATTGCTCACTTGTAAAATAAGGACCATTGTCTGATACTAGGGTATCAGGCACACCATGTGTGGCAAACATGTGGCGTAGTCCCTCAATAGTGGCTTCTGAAGTTGCAGTGTGAGTGACTGCTATTTCCACCCACTTAGAGAACGCATCCACCACAATCAGATACATCCTACCAAAAAGTGGCCCAGCGTTGTCCACATGTACCCTTGACCACGGGGACTTTGGGTACTCCCAGGGATGCAAAACTGTTTTAGGGACGGACCATTAGAAAAGGTATGGGGGGGGGGGGGGAGGGGTGGGGGATTTTCAGCTGGTACGAATTTTTTTTTTCGCGCATCGCTTGTGCAGGAATTTTTTTTCCAGGTGAAACCCCCTGCACGAATTTTTTTTTTAGACAAATATTGCTTTTTTAAACAGTGAAATCTTGATTCATTATCTATGTTTTTGTGAAACTATAGAGTTACGCAAGCAACACATCAAAAACCTCTCAGACACACAATTGACTACAGAGCAGATCAATTTACTCTCTCGAGGTTTGAAATTCATTCCAACACCTGTCATGAAAGAAAACCAGATAAGGCGCCAGCTAATTTCAGACTTCAACCAATTTGCCAGAAGGATGCGCCTTTAATATATATATCATGACCAAAATACTGAACAACATCCATTTAACGTGAAATCCAGTTGGATTCCACCGATTCAACGGTCAATTGCTCTTGAGACTTACTTACAAGAAGAAAATATAAAGCTTGCGGAAACTCCATTGGTTAAACCTAAAAATAATCTGCCACCCGGCGAGCAACGAGCTCTCAAAGGAGCTTATTAACAACAAACAAATTATTCTCAAAAAAGCAGATAACGGCACAACAACCGTCGTTATGAACAGAGAAAACAAAATTAATGAGGGACGGAAACAACTGGATGATAGAAATAGCTATCAGCCACTAGACAAACCAATGGTTAGAGATACATTCCAGCGAGTTAAACACCTCATTAACTCCCTTCGCCAAGCAGGGTGCATAGACGAAATGACGGCTAAATGGTTTAACCAAACAACAGATCCGCCTCGAATTCCAGTGTTCTATACCCTCACGAAAATTCACAAACCGACATTAGTCGGAAGACCTATCATATCTGGGTGTGATGGCCCAACAGAACGCCTATCATCATTCCCCAGCGGCGTAGACAAAGTACTTCAGCCAATAGCACAAATACAGGAATCGTATCTTAACGATACGACACATTTCACAAGGTTTATTGAGAGCACTAGGGTGCCAAAAAACACTTTTCTAGTCTCAATGGATGTCACTAGCCTTTACACGAATATCCCACATGAGGAAGGAATCACTATAGTGTGCAACGCGTACGAAAACGTTTATGCCCAAAAGCCTCCTATAGCTACTAATTTTCTCAGAGAAATGCTCAGCCTTATACTGAAGGCGAACTCCTTCCAATTTAACGGGAAAGACTATCTCCAAACACACGCAACTGCCATGAGCACTAACATGGCAGTAGCTTTTGCCAACATATTTATAACATCTATAGAAAAGGAGATCATAAGGCAGAGCGTTAACAAACCACTACCGTGGAAAAGGTTCATTTACGATGCATTTTGCTTGCGGGATACAAACAAAGAAGAAATAGAGCATTTCATTGAGCAAGCAAATTCGTACCACCCTACCATAAAGATTTCCGCTGAAGTCTCACAGTTAGAAAAACCTTTCGTTCATCAAATCTTACTATTTGGTCAAAAATTATCTGACCGTGCAAATTTGTGGAAAACGTTCGTTTCAGCCTGAAAACATACGTTTTTTAAAAAAATGGTGTTTGGCAGTGATTTGAGCACTTTTGGAGAAAAAATCGTAAAAAGGTAATAACATCCAGATCAGAGAGAGATAGTGAGATAGAGATAGATAGTTTATTGCAGCATTTTACAAGGCAGTCACCACAGTGAATTACGTAAAAATTTACACAATAATCGATATGAATTATTTACACGTTAAAAAAATAAAAATAAAGAAAAAAAGAAAAATCAAAAATCAAAAAAAATTATTATTATAACTATTTCTAACTGTAAAAAACGCTTTTTGGCAGTGATTTCAGCATTTTTGGAGAAAAAAGCGTAAAAAGGTAATTACATCAAGATTATCATTTGGTCAAAAATTATCTAACAGTGCAAACTTGTGGAAAACTTTCGTTGCAGCCTGAAAACGTACGTTTTTGTGAAGAACAGTTTAAGCCAGTGATTTCAGCAGTTTTAAAGAAAAAGTCGTAAACAGGTAATTACATCAAGATTATCATTTGGTCAAAAATTATCTAACAGTGGAAATTTGTGGGAAACGTTCGTTTCAGCCTAAAAACGTACGTTTTTGTGAAAAACGGTGTTTGGCAGTGATTTCAGCAGTTTTGCAGAAAAAATCGTCACTAGGTAATTACATCAAGATTATCATTTAATCAAAAGTTATCTAACAGTGCAAACTTGTGGAAACCGTTCGTTTCAGCCTGAAAACGTACTTTTTTGTGAAAAACGGTTTTTGGCAGTGATTTGAACAGTTTTGGAGAAAAATCGTAAAAAGGTAATAACATCTAGATGATTATTTCCTCAAAAATTATATGACAGTGCAAACTTATGGAAAACGTTCGTTTCAGCCTGGAAACGTACGTTTTTGTGAAAAATTGTTTTTGCCAGTGATTTTAGCAGTTTTGGAGAAAAAATCGCAAAAAGGTAATAACATCCAGATTATCATTTGGTCAAACGTTATCTAACAGTGCAAACTTGTGGAAAACGTTCGTTTTCGCGTGAAAACGTACGTCTTTGTGTTCATGGTTTTTGGCAGTGATTTGTGCAGTTTTGGAAAAAAAATTCGTAAATAGGTAATAACATCCAGATTATCATTTGGTCCAAAAGGGGCTTTTGGCAGTGATTTGAGCAGTTTTTGAGAAAAAATCGTAAAAGGGTTATTACATCAAGATTATCATTTGGTCAAAAATTATCTAACAGTGCAAACTTGTGCAAAACGTTCGTTTCAGCCTGAAAAAGTACGTTTTTGTTAAAAACGTTTTTTGGCACTGATTTCAGTAGTTTTGCAGAAAAAATGGTAAAAAGGTAATTACATCCAGATTATTATTTGGTCAAAAATTATCTAACAGTGCAAACTTGTGGAAAACGTTCTTTGCAGCCTAAAAAAGTACGTTTTTGTGAAGAACAGTTTAAGCCAGTGATTTCAGCAGTTTTGAAGAAAAAGTCGTAGAAAGGTAATTACATCAAGATTATCATTTGGTCAAAAATGATCTAACAGTGGAAATTTGTGGAAAACATTCATTTCAGCGTGAAAACCTAAGTTTTTGGGGAAAAGGGTTTTTGGCAGTGATTTCAGTAGTTTTGCAGAAAAAAATGGTAAAAAGGTAATTACATCCAGATTATTATTTGGTCAAAAATTATCTAACAGTGCAAACTTGTGGAAAACGTTCGTTTCAGCCTAAAAGCGTACGTTTTTGTGAAGAACAGTTTAAGCCAGTAATTTCAGCAGTTTTGGAGAAAAAGTCGTAAATAGGTAATTACATCAAGATTATCATTTGGTCAAAAGTTTTCTAACAGTGCAAACTTTTGGAAAACGTTCGTTTCAGCTTGAAAACGTACGTTTTTGTGAAACGCGGTTTTTGGCAGTGATTTGAGCAGTTTTGGAGAAAAAATCGTAAAAAGGTAATTACATCCAGATTATCTTTTGGTCAAAAATTGTCTAGCAGTGCAAACTTGGAGAAAAAATCGTAAAAAGGTAATTACATCAAGATTATCATTTGGTCAAAAATTATCTAACAGTGCAAATTTGTGGAAAACTTTTGTTTCAGCCTGAAAACGTACGTTTTTGTGAAAAACGTTTTTTGGCAGTGATTTGGGCAGTTTTGAAGAAAAAATCGTAAAAAGGTAATTACATCAAGATTATCATTTGGTTAAAAGTTATCTAATGTTTTTGGCAGTGACTTGAGCAGTTTTGGAGAAAAAATCGTAGAAAGGTAACAACATCCAGGTTATCATCTGGTCAAAAATTATCTAACAGTGCAAACTTGTGAAAAACGTTCGTTTCAGCCTGAAAACTTATGTTTTTGTGGAAAACGTTTTTTGGCACTGATTTCAGCGGTTTTGGAGAAAAAATCGTAAAAAGGTAATTACATCAAGATTATCATTTGGTCAAAAATTATCTAACAGTGGAAACTTGTGGAAAACGTTCGTTTCAGCGTGAAAACGTACGTTTTTGTGAAAAATGGTTTTTGGCAGTGATTTGGGCAGTTTTGGAGAAAAAATCGTAAGTAGGTAATTACATCAAGATTATCAATTGGTCAAAAATTATCTAACAGTGCAAACTTGTGGAAAACGTTCGTTTCAGCCTAAAAACGTACGTTTTTGTGAAACACGGTGTTTGGCAGTGATTTCAGCAGTTTTGCAGAAAAAATCGCAAAAAGCTAATAACATCCAGATTATCATTTGGTGAAAGATTATCTGATAGTGCAAATTCGTGGAAAACGATCGTTTCAACCGAAAAACGTACGTTTTTGTGAAACACGGTGTTTGGCAGTGATTTCAGCAAATTTGGAAATAAAATCGTAGAAAGATTATCAATTTTTCAAAAATTATCTAAGATTCGAAACTTGTGGAAAACGTTCCTTTCGGGCTGAAAACGTTCGTTTTTGTGAAAAACGGTTTTTGGCAGTGATTTGTGCATTTTTGGAGAAAAAATCGAGAAAAGGTAATTACATCAAGATTATCATTTGGTCAAAAATTATCTAACAGTGGAAACTTGTGGAAAACGTTCGTTTTAGCCTGATAATGTACGTTTTTGTTAAAAACGGGTTTTGGCAGTGATTTCAGCAGTTTTGGAGAAAAAACCGTAAAAAGTAATAATATCCAGATTATCATTGGGTCAAAAATTATCTAATAGTGCAAACTTGTGGAAAAGTTTCGTTTTAGCCAGAAAACGTACGTTTTTGTGAAAAATAGTTTTTAGAAGTGATTTAAGCAGTTTCGGAGAAAAAATCGGAAAAAGGTCATTACATCAAGATTATCATTTTCTCAAAAATTATCTAACAGTGGAAACTTGTGGAAAACGTTCGTTTCAGCCTGAAAACGTTCGTTTTTGTAAAAAACGATTTTTGGCAATGATTTGGGCAGTTTTGGAGCAAAAATCGTCAAAAGCCAATTACATCAAGATTATCATTTGGTCAAAAATTATCTAACATTGCAAATTTGTGCAAAACGTTTGTTTCAGCCTATAAACGTAGGTTTTTGTGAAAAACGGTTTTTGGCAGTGATTTGAGCAGTTTTGGAGAAAAAATCGTAAAAAGGTAACAACATCCAGGTTATCATTTAGTCAAAAATTATCTAACAGTGCAAACTCGTGGAAAACGTTCGTTTCAGCCTGAAAACGTGTGTTTTTTAGGAAAAACGTTTTTTGGCACTGATTTCAGCGGTTTTGGAGAAAAAATCGTAAAAAGGTAATTACATGAAGATTATCATTTGATAAAAATTTGTGGAAAACGTTCGTTTCAGCCTGAAAACGTACGTCTTTGCGAAAAAAGGTGTTTAGCAGTGATTTCAGCAGTTTTGCAGAAAAAATCGTAAAAAGCTAATTACATCAAGGCTATTATTTTGTCAAAAATTATCTAACAGTGCAAACTTGTGGAAAACGTTCCTTGCACCCTAAAAACGTACGTTTTTGTGAACAACAGTTTAAGCCAGTTATTTCAGCAGTTTTGGAGAAAAAATCGTAAAAAGGTATTTACATCAGGATTATCATTTGGTCAAAAATTATCTAACAGTGGAAATTTGTGCAAAACGTTCGTTTTAGCCTCTAAATAACACGTTTTATGAAAACTGCGATTTTGCAGTGTTTGCAGCAGTTTTCCAGTAAAAACAGCAAAAACCTTTATCATGACCAATTTTTAAAAAAGTTTAAATTGCAGTGCCAGTGCAATATTGTGCAAAACGTTCGTTTTAGCCTCTAAGTAACACGTTTTATGAAAACTGCTATTTTGCAGTGTTTGCAGCAGTTTTCCAGTAAAAACAGCAAAAACGTTTATCATGACAAAAATTAAAATTGCAGTGCCAGTGCAAAATTGTGCAAAACGTTTGTTTTAGCCTCTAAATAACACGTTTTATGAAAACTGCTATTTTGCAGTGTTTGCAGCAGTTTTCCAGTAAAAACAGCAAAAACGTTTATCATGACCAAATTTTAAAAAAGTTAAAATTACAGTGCCATTGCAAAATTGTGCAAAACGTTCGTTTTAGCCTCTAAATAACACGTTTTATGAAAACTGCTATTTTGCAGTGTTTGCAGCAGTTTTCCAGTAAAAACAGCAAAAACGTTTATCATGACCAATTTTTAAAAAAGTTAAAATTACAGTGCCATTCAAAATTGTGCAAAACGTTGTTTTTAGCCTCTAAATGACACGTTTTATGAAAACTGCTATTTTGCAGCAGTTTTCCAGTAATAACAGCAAAAACGTTTATCATGACTAAAGTTAAAATTACAGTGCCAGTGCAAAATTGTAAAAAAAAGTTTGTTTTAGGCTCTAAATAACACGTTTTATGAAAACTGCTATTTTGCAGCAGTTTTCCAGTAAAAACAGCAAAAACGTTTATCATGACCAATTTTTAAAACATTAAAATTACAGTGCCAGTGCAAAATTGTACAAAACGTTTCTTTTAGGCTCTAAATAACACGTTTTATCAAAAATGCGATTTTGCAGTGTTTCCAGCCGTTTTCCAGTAAAAAGAGCAAAAACGTTTATCATAACTAATTTTTAAAAAAGTTAAAATTACAGTGCAAGTGCAAAATTGTGCGAAACGTTCCTGTTAGCCTCTAAATAACACGTTTTATGAAAACTGCTTTTTTTCAGTAAAAACCGCAAAAATGTTTATCATGACCAATTTTTAGAAAAGTTAAAATAACAGTGCTAGTGCAAAATTGTGAAAAACGTTCGTTTTAGCCTTTAAATGACACGTTTTATTAAAAATGCTATTTTGCATTGTTTGCAGCAGTTTTCCAGTAAAAACAGCAAAAACGTTTATCATGACCAATTTTTAAAAAAAGTTAAAATTACACTGCCAGTGCAAAATTGTGCAAAACGTTCGTTTTAGCATCTAAATGACACGTTTTATGAAAACTGCTATTTTGCAGTGTTTGCAACAGTTTTCCAGTAAAAACCGCAAAAACGTCTATCACGACCAATTTTTAAAAAAGTTAAAATTACAGTGCCAGTGCAAAATTGTGCAAAACGTTCGTTTCAGCCTCTAAATAACACGTTTTATGAAAACTGCTATTTTGCAGTGTATGCAGCAGTTTTCCAGTAAAAACAGCAAAAACGTTTATCATGACCTATTTTTAAAAAATTAAAATTACAGTGCTAGTGCAAAATTGTGCAAAACGTTCGTTTTAGCCTCTAAATAACACGTTTTATGAAAACTGCTATTTTCCGGTGTTTTCAGCAGTTTTCCAGTAAAAACCGCAAAAACGTTTTTCTTGACCAAAGTTAAAATTACAGTGCCAGTGCAGAATTGTGAAAAAAGTTTGTTTTAGCCTCGAAATAACACGTTTTATAAAACCTGCTATTTTGCAGCAGTTTTCCAGTAAAAACAGCAAAATTGTTTATCATGACAAAAGTTAAAATTACAGTGCCAGTGCAAAATTGTGCAAAACGTTCCTTTTAGCCTGTAAATAACACGTTTTATGAATGTGCTATTTTGAAGGGTGTGCAGCAGTTTTCAAGTAAAAACAGCAAAAACGTTTATCATGACCAATTTTTAAAAAAGTTAAAATTACAGTGCCATTCAAAATTGTGCAAAACGTTCTTTTTAGACTCTAAATGACACGTTTTATGAAAACTGCTATTTTGCAGCAGTTTTCCAGTAATAACAGCAAAAACGTTTATCATAACCAAAGTTAAAATTAGAGTGCCAGTGCAAAATTGTGAAAAAAGTTTCTTTTAGCCTCTAAATAACACGTTTTATGAAAACTGCTATTTTGCAGCAGTTTTCCACTAAAAACAGCAAAAACGTTTATCATGACTAATTTTTAAAACATTAAAATTACAGTGCCAGTGCAAAATTGTACAAAACGTTTCTTTTAGGCTCTAAATAACACGTTTTATCAAAACTGCGATTTTGCAGTGTTTCCAGCCGTTTTCCAATAAAAAGAGCAAAAACGTTTATCATGACTAATTTTTAAAAAAGTTAAAATTACAGTGCAAGTGCAAAATTGTGCGAAACGTTCGTGTTAGCCTCTAAATAACACGTTTTATGAAAACTGCTTTTTTGCAGTAAAAACCGCAAAAATGTTTATCATGACCAATTTTTAAAAAAGTTAAAATTACAGTGCCAGTGCAAAATTGTGCAAAACGTTCGTTTTAGCCTCTAAATAACACGTTTTATGAAAACTGCTATTTTGCAGTGTATGCAGCAGTTTTCCAGTAAAAACAGCAAAAACGTTTATCATGACCTATTTTTAAAAAATTAAAATTACAGTGCCAGTGCAAAATTGTGCAAAACCTTTCTTTTAGCCTATAAAAAACACGTTTTATGAAACTGCTATTTTGAAGGGTGTGCAGCAGTTTTCAAGTAAAAACAGCAAAAACGTTTATCATGACCAATTTTTAAAAAAGTTAAAATTACAGTGCCAGTGCAAAATTGTGCAAAACGTTCTTTTTAGACTCTAAATGACACGTTTTAAAAAAACTGCTATTTTGCAGCAGTTTTCCAGTAATAACAGCAAAACCGTTTATCATGACCAAAGTTAAAATTACAGTGCCAGTGCAAAATTTTACAAAACGTTTCTTTTAGGCTCTAAATAACACGTTTTATCAAAACTGCGATTTTGCAGTGTTTCCAGCCGTTTTCCAGTAAAAAGAGCAAAAACGTTTATCATGACTAATTTTTAAAAAAGTTAAAATTACAGTGCAAGTGCAAAATTGTGCGAAACGTTCCTGTTAGCCTCTAAATAACACGTTTTATGAAAACTGCTTTTTTGCAGTAAAAACCGCAAAAATGTTTATCATGACCAATTTTTAAAAAAGTTAAAATTACAGTGCCAGTGCAAAATTGTGCAAAACGTTCGTTTTAGCCTCTAAATAACACGTTTTATGAAAACTGCTATTTTGCAGCAGCTTTCCAGTAAAAACAGCAAAAACGTTTATCATGACCAAATTTCAAAAAATTAAAATTACAGTGCCAGTGCAAAATTGTGCAAAACGTTCGTTTTAGCCTCTAAATGACACGTTTTATTAAAACTGCTATTTTGCATTGTTTGCAGCAGTTTTCCAGTAAAAACAGCAAAAACGTTTATCATGACCAATTTTTAAAAAAGTTAAAATTACAGTGCCAGTGCAAAATTGTGCAAAACGTTTGTTTTAGCCTCTAAATAACACGTTTTATGAAAACTGCTATTTTGCAGTGTGTGCAGCAGTTTTCCAGTGAAAACAGCAAAAACGTTTATCATGACCAATTTTTAAAAAAGTTAACAAGTTAAAATTACAGTGCCAGTGCAAAATTGTGCGAAACGTTTGTTTTAGGATCTAAATAACACTTTTATTTAAACTGCTATGTTGCAGTGTTTGCAGCAGTTTTCCAGTAAAAACAGCAAAAACGTTTATCAGGATTAATTTTTGAAAAAAGTTAAAATTACAGTGGCAGGGCAAAATTGTGCAAAACGTTCGTTTTAGCCTCTAAATAACACGTTTTATAAAAAGTGCTATTTTGCATTGTTGGCAGAAGTTTTCCAGTAAAAACAGCAAAAACGTTTATAATAACCAATTTTTAAAAAAGTTAGAAATCTTTAAAAAAATTAAAATTTAAAAATTGGTCATGATAAACGTTTTTGCCATTTTTACTGGAAAACTGCTGCAAACACTGCAACATAGCAGTTTAAATAAAAGTGTTATTTAGAGGCTAAAACAAACGTTTTGCACAATTTTGCACTGGCACTGTAATTTTGACTTTTTTAAAAATTGGTCATGATAAACGTTTTTGCTGTTTTTACTGGAAAACTGCTGCAAACACTGCAAAATAGCAGTTTTCATAAAACGTGTTATTTAGAGGCTAAAACGAACGTTTTGCACAATTTTGCACTGGCACTGTAATTTTACTTTTAACTTTTTAAAAATTGGTCATGATAAACGTTTTTGCTGTTTTTACTGGAAAACTGCTGCAAACACTGCAAAATAGCAGTTTTCATAAAACGTGTTATTTAGAGGCTAAAACGAACGTTTTGCACAATTTTGCACTGGCACTGTAATTTTAACTTTTTTAAAAATTGGTCATAAACGTTTTTGCTGTTTTTACTGGAAAACTGCTGCAAACACTGCAAAATAGCAGTTTTCATAAAACGTGTTATTTAGAGGCTAAAACGAACGTTTTGCACAATTTTGCACTGGCACTGTAATTTTAACTTTTTTAAAAATTGGTCATGATAAACGTTTTTGCTGTTTTTACTGGAAAACTGCTGCAAACACTGCAAAATAGCAGTTTTCATAAAACGTGTTATTTAGAGGCTAAAACGAACGTTTTGCACAATTTTGCACTGGCACTGTAATTTTAACTTTTTTTAAAATTGGTCATGATAAACGTTTTTGCTGTTTTTACTGGAAAACTGCTGCAAAATAGCAGTTTTCATAAAACGTGTTATTTAGAGGCTAAAACGAACGTTTTGCACAATTTTGCACTGGCACTGTAATTTTAACTTTTTTAAAAATTGGTCATGATAAACGTTTTTGCTGTTTTTACTGGAAAACTGCTGCAAACACTGCAAAATAGCAGTTTTCATAAAACGTGTTATTTAGAGGCTAAAACGAACGTTTTGCACAATTTTGCACTGGCACTGTAATTTTAACTTTTTTAAAATTGGTCATGATAAACGTTTTTGCTGTTTTTACTGGAAAACTGCTGCAAACACTGCAAAATAGCAGTTTTCATAAAACGTGTTATTTAGAGGCTAAAACGAACGTTTTGCACAATTTTGCACTGGCACTGTAATTTAACTTTTTTAAAAATTGGTCATGATAAACGTTTTTGCTGTTTTTACTGGAAAACTGCTGCAAACACTGCAAAATAGCAGTTTTCATAAAACGTGTTATTTAGAGGCTAAAACGAACGTTTTGCACAATTTTGCACTGGCACTGTAATTTTAACTTTTTAAAAATTGGTCATGATAAACGTTTTTGCTGTTTTTACTGGAAAACTGCTGCAAACACTGCAAAATAGCAGTTTTCATAAAACGTGTTATTTAGAGGCTAAAACGAACGTTTTGCACAATTTTGCACTGGCACTGTAATTTTAACTTTTTTAAAATTGGTCATGATAAACGTTTTTGCTGTTTTTACTGGAAAACTGCTGCAAACACTGCAAAATAGCAGTTTTCATAAAACGTGTTATTTAGAGGCTAAAACGAACGTTTTGCACAATTTTGCACTGGCACTGTAATTTTAACTTTTTTAAAATTGGTCATGATAAACGTTTTTGCTGTTTTTACTGGAAAACTGCTGCAAACACTGCAAAATAGCAGTTTTCATAAAACGTGTTATTTAGAGGCTAAAACGAACGTTTTGCACAATTTTGCACTGGCACTGTAATTTTAACTTTTTAAAAATTGGTCATGATAAACGTTTTTGCTGTTTTTACTGGAAAACTGCTGCAAACACTGCAAAATAGCAGTTTTCATAAAACGTGTTATTTAGAGGCTAAAACGAACGTTTTGCACAATTTTGCACTGGCACTGTAATTTTAACTTTTTTAAAAATTGGTCATGATAAACGTTTTTGCTGTTTTTACTGGAAAACTGCTGCAAACACTGCAAAATAGCAGTTTTCATAAAACGTGTTATTTAGAGGCTAAAACGAACGTTTTGCACAATTTTGCACTGGCACTGTAATTTTAACTTTTTTAAAAATTGGTCATGATAAACGTTTTTGCTGTTTTTACTGGAAAACTGCTGCAAACACTGCAAAATAGCAGTTTTCATAAAACGTGTTATTTAGAGGCTAAAACGAACGTTTTGCACAATTTTGCACTGGCACTGTAATTTTAACTTTTTTAAAAATTGGCCTCATTAACGTTTTTGTTGTTTTTACTGGAAAACTGTTGCAAACACTGCAAAATAGCAGTTTTCATAAAACGTGTTATTTAGAGGCTAAAACGAACGTTTTGCACAATTTTGCACTGGCACTGTAATTTTAATTTTTTAAAAATTGGTCATGATAAACGTTTTTGCTGTTTTTACTGGAAAACTGCTGCAAACACTGCAAAATAGCAGTTTTCATAAAACGTGTTATTTAGAGGCTAAAACGAACGTTTTGCACAATTTTGCACTGGCACTGTAATTTTAACTTTTTTAAAAATTGGTCATGATAAACGTTTTTGCTGTTTTTACTGGAAAACTGCTGCAAACACTGCAAAATAGCAGTTTTCATAAAACGTGTTATTTAGAGGCTAAAACGAACGTTTTGCACAATTTTGCACTGGCACTGTAATTTTAACTTTTTTAAAAATTGGTCATGATAAACGTTTTTGCTGTTTTTACTGGAAAACTGCTGCAAACACTGCAAAATAGCAGTTTCATAAAACGTGTTATTTAGAGGCTAAAACGAACGTTTTGCACAATTTTGCACTGGCACTGTAATTTTAACTTTTTTAAAAATTGGTCATGATAAACGTTTTTGCTGTTTTTACTGGAAAACTGCTGCAAACACTGCAAAATAGCAGTTTTCATAAAACGTGTTATTTAGAGGCTAAAACGAACGTTTTGCACAATTTTGCACTGGCACTGTAATTTTAACTTTTTTAAAAATTGGTCATGATAAACGTTTTTGCTGTTTTTACTGGAAAACTGCTGCAAACACTGCAAAATAGCAGTTTTCATAAAACGTGTTATTTAGAGGCTAAAACGAACGTTTTGCACAATTTTGCACTGGCACTGTAATTTTAACTTTTTTAAAAATTGGTCATGATAAACGTTTTTGCTGTTTTTACTGGAAAACTGCTGCAAACACTGCAAAATAGCAGTTTTCATAAAACGTGTTATTTAGAGGCTAAAACGAACGTTTTGCACAATTTTGCACTGGCACTGTAATTTTAACTTTTTTAAAAATTGGTCATGATAAACGTTTTTGCTGTTTTTACTGGAAAACTGCTGCAAACACTGCAAAATAGCAGTTTTCATAAAACGTGTTATTTAGAGGCTAAAACGAACGTTTTGCACAATTTTGCACTGGCACTGTAATTTTAACTTTTTTTAAATTGGTCATGATAAACGTTTTTGCTGTTTTTACTGGAAAACTGCTGCAAACA
This sequence comes from Montipora capricornis, assembly GCF_036669925.1. NCBI lineage: Eukaryota > Metazoa > Cnidaria > Anthozoa > Scleractinia > Acroporidae > Montipora > Montipora capricornis. Next base: position 13,052,373 of record NC_090891.1, on the reverse strand, counting down.
CTGCAAAATAGCAGTTTTCATAAAACGTGTTATTTAGAGGCTAAAACGAACGTTTTGCACAATTTTGCACTGGCACTGTAATTTTAACTTTTTTAAAAATTGGTCATGATAAACGTTTTTGCTGTTTTTACTGGAAAACTGCTGCAAACACTGCAAAATAGCAGTTTTCATAAAACGTGTTATTTAGAGGCTAAAACGAACGTTTTGCACAATTTTGCACTGGCACTGTAATTTTAACTTTTTTAAAAATTGGTCATGATAAACGTTTTTGCTGTTTTTACTGGAAAACTGCTGCAAACACTGCAAAATAGCAGTTTTCATAAAACGTGTTATTTAGAGGCTAAAACGAACGTTTTGCACAATTTTGCACTGGCACTGTAATTTTAACCCTTTTTAAAATTGGTCATGATAAACGTTTTTGCTGTTTTTACTGGAAAACTGCTGCAAACACTGCAAAATAGCAGTTTTCATAAAACGTGTTATTTAGAGGCTAAAACGAACGTTTTGCACAATTTTGCACTGGCACTGTAATTTTAACTTTTTTAAAAATTGGTCATGATAAACGTTTTTGCTGTTTTTACTGGAAAACTGCTGCAAACACTGCAAAATAGCAGTTTTCATAAAACGTGTTATTTAGAGGCTAAAACGAACGTTTTGCACAATTTTGCACTGGCACTGTAATTTTAACTTTTTAAAAATTGGTCATGATAAACGTTTTTGCTGTTTTTACTGGAAAACTGCTGCAAACACTGCAAAATAGCAGTTTTCATAAAACGTGTTATTTAGAGGCTAAAACGAACGTTTTGCACAATTTTGCACTGGCACTGTAATTTTAACTTTTTAAAAATTGGTCATGATAAACGTTTTTGCTGTTTTTACTGGAAAACTGCTGCAAACACTGCAAAATAGCAGTTTTCATAAAACGTGTTATTTAGAGGCTAAAACGAACGTTTTGCACAATTTTGCACTGGCACTGTAATTTTAACTTTTTAAAAATTGGTCATGATAAACGTTTTTGCTGTTTTTACTGGAAAACTGCTGCAAACACTGCAAAATAGCAGTTTTCATAAAACGTGTTATTTAGAGGCTAAAACGAACGTTTTGCACAATTTTGCACTGGCACTGTAATTTTAACTTTTTTAAAAATTGGTCATGATAAACGTTTTTGCTGTTTTTACTGGAAAACTGCTGCAAACACTGCAAAATAGCAGTTTTCATAAAACGTGTTATTTAGAGGCTAAAACGAACGTTTTGCACAATTTTGCACTGGCACTGTAATTTTAACTTTTTTAAAAATTGGTCATGATAAACGTTTTTGCTGTTTTTACTGGAAAACTGCTGCAAACACTGCAAAATAGCAGTTTTCATAAAACGTGTTATTTAGAGGCTAAAACGAACGTTTTGCACAATTTTGCACTGGCACTGTAATTTTAACTTTTTTAAAAATTGGTCATGATAAACGTTTTTGCTGTTTTTACTGGAAAACTGCTGCAAACACTGCAAAATAGCAGTTTTCATAAAACGTGTTATTTAGAGGCTAAAACGAACGTTTTGCACAATTTTGCACTGGCACTGTAATTTTAACTTTTTTAAAAATTGGTCATGATAAACGTTTTTGCTGTTTTTACTGGAAAACTGCTGCAAACACTGCAAAATAGCAGTTTTCATAAAACGTGTTATTTAGAGGCTAAAACGAACGTTTTGCACAATTTTGCACTGGCACTGTAATTTTAACTTTTTAAAAATTGGTCATGATAAACGTTTTTGCTGTTTTTACTGGAAAACTGCTGCAAACACACTGCAAAATAGCAGTTTTCATAAAACGTGTTATTTAGAGGCTAAAACGAACGTTTTGCACAATTTTGCACTGGCACTGTAATTTTAACTTTTTTAAAAATTGGTCATGATAAACGTTTTTGCTGTTTTTACTGGAAAACTGCTGCAAACACTGCAAAATAGCAGTTTTCATAAAACGTGTTATTTAGAGGCTAAAACGAACGTTTTGCACAATTTTGCACTGGCACTGTAATTTTAACTTTTTAAAAATTGGTCATGATAAACGTTTTTGCTGTTTTACTGGAAAACTGCTGCAAACACTGCAAAATAGCAGTTTTCATAAAACGTGTTATTTAGAGGCTAAAACGAACGTTTTGCACAATTTTGCACTGGCACTGTAATTTTAACTTTTTTAAAAATTGGTCATGATAAACGTTTTTGCTGTTTTTACTGGAAAACTGCTGCAAACACTGCAAAATAGCAGTTTTCATAAAACGTGTTATTTAGAGGCTAAAACGAACGTTTTGCACAATTTTGCACTGGCACTGTAATTTTAACTTTTTAAAAATTGGTCATGATAAACGTTTTTGCTGTTTTTACTGGAAAACTGCTGCAAACACTGCAAAATAGCAGTTTTCATAAAACGTGTTATTTAGAGGCTAAAACGAACGTTTTGCACAATTTTGCACTGGCACTGTAATTTTAACTTTTTTAAAAATTGGTCATGATAAACGTTTTTGCTGTTTTTACTGGAAAACTGCTGCAAACACTGCAAAATAGCAGTTTTCATAAAACGTGTTATTTAGAGGCTAAAACGAACGTTTTGCACAATTTTGCACTGGCACTGTAATTTTAACTTTTTTAAAAATTGGTCATGATAAACGTTTTTGCTGTTTTTACTGGAAAACTGCTGCAAACACTGCAAAATAGCAGTTTTCATAAAACGTGTTATTTAGAGGCTAAAACGAACGTTTTGCACAATTTTGCACTGGCACTGTAATTTTAACTTTTTTAAAAATTGGTCATGATAAACGTTTTTGCTGTTTTTACTGGAAAACTGCTGCAAACACTGCAAAATAGCAGTTTTCATAAAACGTGTTATTTAGAGGCTAAAACGAACGTTTTGCACAATTTTGCACTGGCACTGTAATTTTAACTTTTTTAAAAATTGGCCTCATTAACGTTTTTGTTGTTTTTACTGGAAAACTGTTGCAAACACTGCAAAATAGCAGTTTTCATAAAACGTGTTATTTAGAGGCTAAAACGAACGTTTTGCACAATTTTGCACTGGCACTGTAATTTTAATTTTTTTAAAAATTGGTCATGATAAACGTTTTTGCTGTTTTTACTGGAAAACTGCTGCAAACACTGCAAAATAGCAGTTTTCATAAAACGTGTTATTTAGAGGCTAAAACGAACGTTTTGCACAATTTTGCACTGGCACTGTAATTTTAACTTTTTTAAAAATTGGTCATGATAAACGTTTTTGCTGTTTTTACTGGAAAACTGCTGCAAACACTGCAAAATAGCAGTTTTCATAAAACGTGTTATTTAGAGGCTAAAACGAACGTTTTGCACAATTTTGCACTGGCACTGTAATTTTAACTTTTTTAAAATTGGTCATGATAAACGTTTTTGCTGTTTTTACTGGAAAACTGCTGCAAACACTGCAAAATAGCAGTTTTCATAAAACGTGTTATTTAGAGGCTAAAACGAACGTTTTGCACAATTTTGCACTGGCACTGTAATTTTAACTTTTTAAAAATTGGTCATGATAAACGTTTTTGCTGTTTTTACTGGAAAACTGCTGCAAACACTGCAAAATAGCAGTTTTCATAAAACGTGTTATTTAGAGGCTAAAACGAACGTTTTGCACAATTTTGCACTGGCACTGTAATTTTAACTTTTTTAAAAATTGGTCATGATAAACGTTTTTGCTGTTT
>NC_090891.1:13023682-13036182 GCF_036669925.1 Montipora capricornis | reverse complement strand
GTGTGGTTCAACACTATGCAGAGAAAGCTTAACTTAGGAAGTGCTCTTGGTATCCAAAAACAAAATTGGGGATAACCATGCATTTTTCGGAGATAAGTGAACTTCAATTTGGAAAAGAACACCATACATTGCTTTGTATTTTAAAGCTTTGTACAAATATTATTGATCAATTACCCTCAAAAAAAGGTTATTTTCATCTAAACTTATTTTCCTGAATAGTTCATGGCTTTTTTGTCAAGGATGACTGACATAGGCATGGCATCAGAACGGTAACTGAATCTCGCTGCTCGTTTGATGAAGCCATCAATGCGATCTAGGGTTTTTCCTTTGTAGCCAGCTGCCCATACCTCTATACCATACATCGTACTTAAACACTGACATTATCAAGGACTCATAATCTATGGAGTTGATTTTTACTGTACCCATACCATTTACACACTCTGATGATGTACATTCGACTACTAGCGAGCCTTAAATAGCGGACTGTCGAAATGCAGATCCCAGTTACAAGGATTGTTTTTTGAAGAAAGATGAACCAAAGTTAGTATGGTTCTCTGCATTAGTGAGGATGTTTAGCCGAACTTCTGAACATTGGTTTCAAACTTATTCCTCTCCGAAAATCCTGTTTTGTCCTCTAAAAACCCACACAAAACCATCCACAAAACCAGCCTTCAACACAAAAACAAAAAAATTGTATTTCTCTCGCGTGAAAATGTATCATGCCATAAATTTTAAATTAACTGATAGCTTGCAGCAGAAAAACAAACCAATAGCATTAAAACAAACTTATGTGTGGGAAAAAATGTAAAATACAGTTAAAATAAGTTACATTTGGCAGTAAAAGTTTCATTTCCCCTTCCCGGATTTTTTACGAGAAATTTGAAGATAAAATTTTTTGTTTGGTTATGTTCCTTTCTCTTTCAAGCCCCTTTGTTCTTGCACGTCGAATGATGAGATGCATGGACTCCTTCACCCTTGTATCCCCATTGATTACCGGTAGGTGTCAATACAGTTTTGTGGTTGGGGTCGCTGCTTAGCTGAGTCAGTGGTCTGGAACTCATTGAGCTTTTAGCACCAGTAAAAGTTGGTTGCAATTTTTCTTCATTCATGTCTGACTCCCCTAAAATCTACCCTGCGAGCAGAGTCTCTTTCGATCTTCCTAGATAAGTCGGGAAGAGGAAAGCAGACTCTGCTCGCGGCCTCCACATTTTGTATTGAGCATGCGTTAAAAATTGAAAATTTAAGTATCCGGTGTCAGTCACGCGTGCCCAGTAGCCACAAAACGAAGAAGAAGAAGTCGGAATATTTTCGAACAACTCCGGCAAACACACGACAATCAAGGAATCATTTCATTGGAAACTCAAGATAGTCCATATATCTTAAAAATGCCATTTTATATTTTTACTGAAAAATTTATAGGTTTCTGTCAGGCTAGTTTCTGTAACCGACACATAGGAAAAACTCATGGGAATTCTAACAGTTAAAATTGCCACGCTGTTGTAAATTTCAAAATATTGATGAGGCGTGGTGACTGATCATGCGCAAAAATAAAAAAAAACATGTTTGACAAGTCGAAACTGGACTGACTCATCCAATTCTTTGGATGAGCGGCAAATCAAATAATGTGGAGGCGGCGAGCAGAGTCTACTTTCCTCTTCCCGACTTATCTAGGAAGATCGAAAGAGACTCCAAAATTTGGAGCTGCGGGAGGATTCCAATGCCAGTCGATTCCGTTATTTGACATCATCATTCAAGACTGCTGCCTAAGAAAATTTTAAAGGGGCCCTCAGAGCTAAATGCTGAGAACTTCGGAGCCCAACATATGAAGTGAAAGGTGTTGCTGTGAAAAATTAAGGCGCCCAGAGCTATTCTTTGGGAGCCCCAGGCTACCGGGCTCCTGTTAGGCAACAGCCTTGTCATTTGAACTTTGTCTTGGTCAATTTGTCTCAATAAGTGATTGATTTCATTGAAACCACCAATGAATTTAATGCTGTTATCACTAAGCTTGTCTTGGGACCAACCTCGTCTTGCCACCATGCGGGTCAAGGCCTTCAAAAAACCCTCTGTAAGTAGCGTCCATGCCATTTCAACATGACAACAGTGTGCTACATAGTAAATATGGACCTGCAAAATCTACTGCACAATTGGTAAAGGGCTTCATGGTTGCTTCTATCAGTTCTCTAACAACATTCTGCTTTGGTAAAATGATTAAATGTTTGGTCTCGTCTGCTAAACCATCAGAACACGAAAGCCTCGTGTTTAATCTCAGAATAACATCAATAACCATAGGAGTAAATGCTAGGATAGAAGTCTACTTTGGAAGCTTTTTTCCCATCCATTAATGCCTTAGTTTCTTCTGCGAAGGCATCAGATTGTTCTTCCCTGATATCCTTTGTTCAGTTCTCTTAAGCTCTTCACTTGAAAGCTGTCTGTTAGCGTGCTTTTCCACCAGTTTTTGACAAATTATTCTCATTGAATCCTGACTTTCTTATTTGCACTAGTGAATTTCCAATTTCTAGCTTCTTTCCTGACTTTGTCTTGTACCACTTGGAAATACAAACAGGATCTAGTGCCCTGGTTATCCGTTTAGTCGCTTATCACAAAGCTGCTTAGGTTATCTTTTCAACGTTCTTCTGTTTGTTCACAGACGTCAGCTCTCACCTTCTCTACCGTTTCAGCTTGATACCTTGTGAACTTTTGTTCAGGCCAGTTGTCCTTTCCTTGACTGAAAAAGTCTGGTCCATGCCACCAGCACGCATTGTTGATCAAGGTATCGCCACTGCTCTGTTTTGGAGCCCTCATGGATCTCTCCTACTCTATTGGCAACATAAGGCTTGAAATTTGGACTTTGACTGAATGCAATACCTATCGTTGCAACTATCAACCCAGCACAAGGAAAGGTTACGTTTATAAAAACGTTTGGCCGTGTAGCAGTTATATTTTAAACAGAGTTAACTGAATAGAGTGTAATGTGAAGTGCTAGATTTCTATCCCATATGAACCATGTGAGCGTTAGCCCTACTGATCGATATGGGCCCACACAAGGACTGAGAAAAACTCTGACCAGGGTGGGAATTGAACCCACGACCTTCAGGTTAGATCTCCGCAACTCTACCGACTGAGCTACTAGGTCAGACGGGAGCAGGCCGTGGGAACTGAAGATGTTAAAGTCACGGCAATGAACATGTACAGGTACAAGGAAAGGTTACATTTATACAAACGTTGGCCGTGTAGCACTTCTATTTTAAAGAGAGTTAACTGAATAGAGTGTAATGTGAAGTGCTAGATTTCTATCCCATATGAACCATGTGAGTGTTAGCCCTACTGATGGATATGGGCCCGCACAAGGACAGAGAAAAACTCTTCTTCTTCAGATGAGACAGTAAATAGTCATCCCATGTTACAGTTTCTGTCCATGCTTTTTGCATCATTAATTTGTTATGTGTGGTGAAAGGTGAGAGAAATCCAAGGGGGTCAAAAATCGTCCCTTTTTTTAATACACTTATTTTTGTTAACATAAAATCATCAATGAATGAATTATTCTAAACTCTAAAAATGGGTTTTTCAGTGAACAATACAATCATAATAAGAAGTACAATAAAAAGACAATAATTAGAGAGTGTAAGACTATTCTTCTTTTAAAAACTCTTTTAGCATCTTTGCTTTACGATTTTTCTTAAAGTTTACTGAACCTTTGCACAGATTTATTTCTTTATCAAGTGAATTCCATACGTTTACTATCCTGTAAGGAAATGTCCTCTGACCAGCAGTGGGTTTACTTAAAAGAATGTTAAGTTGTTGGGAGTTTCTTGTTATGCGGCCAGATATAGGTCTTCAAGTTACAAACTTTGAGGTCAGGTAAGTCGGGGCACAGCCTGTCATACACTTCAATGCAAAGATAGCATTGCAGAGATAAAGCTGCTTTTTTTATGGGGAGCCACCGTAAGGTTTTGAGTGATGGAGTTGTGTGTTCAAACGTCCTTGCACCAGTAATTATCCGTGCCATGAAGTTCTGGACGAGTTGTAATTTTTGCACATTATGGGTAGAGGTGTCTGACCAGACTGAAGAGCAGTAGGATAATCTACTAAAAACAAGCGCATTTATGATGGTCACTAATAGATGAGGGTTAAGTGCATGCTTTGCTCGATTAATCTGAGCTAATTTACTCATACAAGATGAAATTGTCACTGGCATTTGATTATCAAATGACAGAGTAGGGTCAAAAGTTACACCAAGATCTTTGATGGACTCTGAAAGCACTAATTCCTTTCTGAGCAGTGAAACCTTGAAATGGATAATCTGCGGATCATCGGGGAGCTGCCAAAGACCATGGGCTTTGTCTTCTCCGGGTTTTCAGCTTGATTGCAGAAGTCTAGACATATGTTGTCAAAGTCACAGAACTTGAATACTTCAGGTGGTATTGCATCTGGACCAGCTGCTTTCCCAATTTTTAATGAAGATTTCACTTCCTTGAGCTCTTCTATAGTGAACAAGCCGTCATTGATATCAAGGTACTCAAAGATGTTTGGTATCTCTTCGTCCGAATCTTCTACCCCTGGAGGATTACCGAGGAGTTTCTTAAAGTGGGTGAACCATGTAATCACTCGTTCCTCAGGGCTTGATCCCTCTACTTGACCATCTTTAGCTTTTTTCCTTCCAGTAATCTCATTAACTATCTTCCATGCCTCGTCATATTTCTGTGCTCCATGAGAGGCTTCGATGATCCGTATTTGTACCTATAATTCCACTTCCCTCACTTGATCATATACATGTACTTTATACAGATTACTTAGACCTTGAGACCAAGGTTCTTTATCTTCCTCGGTGTTGGTGCATTCGTTCAGACTCTGGGCCGCGTGTGCTTCCTGGCGGGCTGATACCATTTGATGACCAGAGGGATTTCCTTGCATTTGTTTTCTTAGGCAGGCATTCTTCCATAGCTTGTCTGTTGGCTTTAACAAACTTTTCATACTTAACCCCATTACTCTCATTGCTCAATACATGGTATCTATTCTTGACAGCGACTGTGTATTTTCACTGTAGATCAGGGTCAGTGGAAAACTTCCAGTCATATTTCATCTTCTTGGCTACCTCAGACACTGTAGGACTGAGCTTGATTTTAGCACAGACTATCCGATGGTCAGATCCCACTGTGCTGAATGTGTTGTAAGCTTCAACATTCTGGACACTGTTCCTCCACTTTCAGTGCACTAATATGTAATCGAATTGCTGCAGTGAGCCTGTCCTTCCTGTGAAGGTCCACAGTTTTCCTGGTCGTTTCTGAAACCAAAGGTTATCAGACTGTGCTCTGATAATACTTCAACTAGGTACTTTCCATAATTCTGTTAGTTACATCATGATATGTGAATGGAACTTCATCTGGCCTTAATCTTGCATTGAAATCTCCAATACAAGCAAGAAAATTTTGCGCTGGGACATCCTGGAGGGTATTACTCAGGTCGTCATAAAATCCCTCGGCTTCAACTTCATCGGCACAGTTGGTAGGCGGGTAAACAGCAATCACAGTACGCTTAGGATTGCCATCAAATTCAGCCATTATGATTCTTTTGCTAATTCGCTTGGCTTTCAGTAGAGCTTTCAGAGGAGGTAACCAAATAGCTGGAACCGACCTTTCTAAACTCAAAGGGGTCATCATGAATGATACGATGTTCTTGCACTCTAAGTATTTCTGTGCCTTGGTGTTGAGCGCATTGCTCTAGTTTCAACACTCTGTCTTCATCTCGTAAGGTGTTTGCATTGTATGTTGCAATGAATAGAATTTTCTTACAACGCAGAAGGGCCTGCAAACATCTGCTGTTCTCAGACGTTTTCCCCCATGAAACATGGTTTACAGATACGTTGTCATTCTGATGATCTGAAGATCGCCTAGCCTCAGTATTGCTGGCAGAGTTCCTGCTCATTCCTGGAGCTGGCCTAGCCACTGCCCATTCTTGCACTGCAAGTCTGCTATTTAAGTCGGTGAGGCGCTCACAGCAAAAAGGATATTAGATTGAATTTGATTTACTGCATGACAATTTCTTGGCCACGTGCTATGTAGAAAGAAATAGCAAAAGTTAAGTTGGTAGTGAATTCATAATTTTGACACAGCGGGTTGGAAGACATCCTAATCTTCGCATCTCATACAACAGAACATGTAATTTATTCATTTAAATACAACTAAATTAGCATACTTTCTAGCATACGGAATGGAACATTGAAGCGCAATTGAGTAGGTTGTATACAAAACGTGTTTCCACGCTTTTCGACGAAGCCGATTAAACATGTTAAAATGCTTTCTGTCGAGGAAGACTGAAAAGCAGTTAAGCAAACGGATGAAAAAAAGCACTTGTTCGCTCGTATTTTAGAGCAAAACAAACAAATCAAGTATTTCTTTATGTCCAAAAGAGTACAGATAATTCCACGTAAGAATCAAAATTAAAGTTTCATTCCTGAACAAAGGAAAAAACGATTAAACCTTTTTTTTAAAATACTCAACCGTAAAAATAACAAACGGTTCAGTGCCCAAGGAAAGAATTTGTGCAGTAACTTCTTCCACCAAGTTTGAGCTAGTACAGTACTGGCATTCTGTTTGTTGTTGTAAAGGTGTTGGGACATATTCAAATTGATAGTTTGGTAAACAGGCATTAAAATCTAGCCTGGATGAATTTTTGTTCCAGTGATTCTGATTACACTGAATTGATAGTCAAGCTCATCTAATGGATGGACTTACAAGCTCATCTAATGGATTCCATTAGAGACTTTTTAAACATGGAAAAACTGCAGGGTGAAAAATATTTGCATCTTAATTTTTTGCATACTTAAGTTTCTATCGGGCTTTAATTTTGGTTTGGTATTCTAGCAAAACAGTTCTAAATCATAAAGACTATAAACTTTATCAAAGTACTTTTTGGTCGTCAAGTTACTGTTGAGCATGTTATTAAACTGTCCATGAGCTCTAATAATATTGACATTCCCGTACGGAAGTTCACTTAGTATATAATTTTTGGTACAACAAACACACTTTTCACTTACACCCATCCTTATTATCTAAACAAAACAACTAACAATCTCTACAACAACATGAATACTTAGCTTTGACTTCCGTTCTGTAAATGGTGCAAGTCTGTGATATTTTTAATCTTGATGGCTCGAGACGTACCTCTTTGTGAAGGTACACAAACAAATCCTTGTACCAGCAATGCTGATAGTGCAACTGCTCCTTGAACCTATTAGCTTCAAATAAGACCTTCTGCACTCTTGGCGTTAAATGGTCAAAAATTATAACAGCAGAAAGGGAAGCATCTTCAGATAAATGAACAGCAGACAGGTCAACTCTACTTTCATTTCTTTTTTGATTAATAACATTATCGCTTGATGACCGCCCAATGAATAGACAAATGATTGGCCTTGGACCACCATTGCCGCTGTATCTTGTTGGGACTTGATGTGATGTGTCGATGTCTTGGATTGATACAGTGGATTCCATTGCCTTAAATAAATGTTTGCATAGCGAACTCCTGGAAACTCTATTAAGTTAAACAGCAAGCTCTTCAAGCTTGGCACTTAAGCATTTAAGTTCTTTGCCAGCAGAGACCCTAAATCACTCAAAATCATCATATTCTTTACTCATAAATTGTAGTCTTTGCTGCACTATTTCATCTTTCGTTGCTGCAGGTTCTTTGATTGCTCCAGTAGCATCTCCTTCATCTTAGCAATCTCATCTGCCATGACAGACAGTTGATCCCTAAGACTGCTGTTCTCTCTCTTAAGGCTTGCAATAGACTCAGGCATTCTTGGTTTTCTCAGAAACCAAGTAAAGAAAACGATTGAGAAAGAAAGAAACGAAAATATTATTAAAACTTGACTAGGATTAGCGGAACTCGTGAGGTAATGTCCGTCTTGGCCAACTCACTGCTGGCCAACAGCAATCTCATCCGCCATCTCGTCCACATCTCCACAAAAAGAACACACTGGGGAAGGAGAAATGGCAGGCTTGTGGAGAAATATTATTCAGAACCTTCTACTGAAATTCATGTAATTCCATATGAGAAGTGACACGATAAAGCAGGCCATATATATTTTTTCAAATCAAAGATGTCACCCAGGAATTGATGGTTAAAACTTAACTGAGCAGTCGGCCGCGTGATTACTCTACTCCCGAAGTTCTTTGTTAATAGTCACAACAGACTTGATTTGAACTATTCGGTTGTTTAAAATTAGTTTGCACTGATCCTGTAAAACTAAGGTTTCATTGTAAATAGGACAAGCAGATGTTTTGAGTTTTTCGCGCCTTTCCAAAGGAAGGGCGTCAATCACAGACATAAGTCTAAAAGCGTCTAGTGGTATTCAGCTCTCCTAACTTACTTTTAATAATAAAATCATTATTTTCATCTACTAAGTCCCCTTATTCCTTTGGCTCTGATGTGGTGAACTTGCTGAAATTCAATGTGGCGTGCACCCTCGATATTTGTTTTGACTCAAAAATCCTTCGATGTCTTAGTAAAATGTTTGCTATCCAATAGTTTAGTTTGATGCTGAGACTCTTCGTTTTTCCTGTTGTTGCTTATTTTCAAACTTATTGAAGAAAAGGCAAGGAAAGTCCGGACAGCTTACATCCTAACTGGCTCCGCTTTAATAAGCTGAAGTTTACGGTGAAGTTTACAAGACATTGAAATTTCGAAAATTGTTGTGAAGAGCAGCAACTCCTTGCCAAACGAAACATGATTTTAACAGATAAGCAATGGGAATACTTTCCGTCACAACAATTTTTGTTCTTGCAATTAAATGGCAAACTTTTAAGGTAATTGTAGTAAAAACCATTCATCTTTTGTTCAATGTTTACTGCTGACGGGTCTTTCAGAAAGCTATTTGTATGGTGTTTGTCTGTTGCCAGTGAGATGCTATCATTATCAGTGATCTTAAAGGTAATACTATTGACAACTTGTTGTCAAGGATTGTAGTTTGCAATAATTATGACTGATTGAAGCCAAGAATAAAACAACTGAAACTGTTCTCAATTTTATGAGATTTGCAGTTGATTCATGTCTTATGCTTTCGCTCTGTCAAGATTTCTCAATGAAAAGTAAAGTCGATTTTGCCGAGATTTTTCGATGTTATGCACTTGATTGAATGGTGGCTATGGTTGCGCAGCAAAAAAGTGAAAAAATTATAATCACAATAAAGACGACTTTACTGGAATTCTGCCTTGAGTCTTGGAATTGACATTAGTGTATCTCTTTAGGCTTGGCTAAATATATATATTAATGTCTGCAAAATAGTGCAGCCAGACTTGTCACTACAAATTAAAAAACAGGATAATTTTATCCCTGTATTATGCAAACTCCACTGGCTTCCTTTTGAATCTAGAATGGGACCTGGCAGAACAGGCCAAAGATCTCATTGCTGCTGACGACTTATGATTAAAGGGCTTGACATGGTTATTTGTGAAAGCTTTTTATCCTCAAAAAAAAAAAAAAAAGGGAAACCACATGCTAAGTTCACTACACACTATGTCACCGGGTTGTAAAAGTGAGTGAGTGAGTTAGTGTACGTGTAAGTCCGTGGTGGCCATTAATTACCCCACAGCACGTGCATAAATCCTGAAAATAAACAGGTCTGTTGGAAGGGTGCTTGAATTTCAAAAAATGAGCCTCAAAATCAGCAAGAGCACGACACTGATGGATAACATAGCAGCTTCAATATTTCCAAAACGATGGAATAAACCTCGTCTAGGAGAGTGAATTTACAATGGTCAACCTCAAGCGTTACATGATTGTGATCTTTGTGTTGAATTCACACATTTCTTGTTGAACTTTATAACACTTAAAAGAAAAACAAAAACCCAGTCCCTTGCCATCATTTTGTCACACATGTCCTTTGTTTCTTGAGTTGGTAGTAACACACAACATACAGTGGAAGTTGATTATAGGCGGCCGCTGAAATCAATGTCTCTTTTGATTTTGCAATTTATTTGTGCAGCCAAAAGATAAACTGAAAGTAGCAAAAAATGTCTGAAAATGTTTTTCGTTGATGGTAACTTTTTGTATTGAGGGCACAAATTTATGTTGTTTTCATGTAGCAAATTTTGTTGCTGATGGCCATTTTTCAAATTCTTGATTGACACTTCCCAAAAACTTCCTTGTGCTCTACCTAAAAACTGTGTCTCATTTTATTTAACCTTTGCATCAATATTTGTTCTGCATAAAGCAGGAAAGCAAAATCTGTACCTTGCTTCCTTCGCATTTTTCAGCGTTAAAATAGAATTTTCGGTGCTATGTTTTTGAGAGCAAGTCGTACATTTTGAGGTCTCCCATCCAGATACTAACCCCACTGGACAGAGTTTAACTTCAGTGAACTTTTTTTGTCTTGGAGAGCTGTCAGACGCATAGAGTACAGGCTTAAACTTGTCATGAAAAAGAAGTTGAAGCAAACTTCATGTCTGCCTTTATGCCAAGATCTCTTGATTCCCTTCTATTTTCTTTAATCTTTCTGGGTTTAGTATTATTTTTACTAGTAACTACATGTCTTTTCGGGGGGCTATTTACCTAAGGCATCTATCATAGCACTATAATGATTTACGATACCAAACAATGGTGTGTACTATTGGAGCTACATATTTTGCAAAAACAACTTGAATCTCCAGGAAAACAAAACGCAGCTCAGTTGACAGTTGTGGAATAAAGCATTGTGTCAAGTTACTGCACTACCACACATACTCAATGCGTGCCTATTATTTAGTAGTAATATTATTATTGTTGTTATTTATGGGGAGCCTATACAGTGTACCACACCACTCTTAGGGCGCTTTCCTTTTGTCAGAACTGGCCGGCCAGACCAGTCATTTTGAAAAGAAAATTGAACAATTTGAAGAAGCACTCGCATGATAATCCCTCGTATTCTTCTGGAGGATAATTTATTATCCTCGAAGTGTGTTAATTTGAAAGCGTTGTAGAGTTAGTCCTACCAAATACCCGGTCTGGCCGGTCAGTTCTGTCAAATAGAAAGCGCCCTTAGTTAAACAAACTTGAGGAATTCCATATTAAATCTGTTAGGTTTATTCATGAACCAAGTGAACCAAACAACAGTGACCAAAGTTCTCTAAATATCTAATTGGCACCGTTTATCATATATATACAGGTCCACATCAACCTTGGCTGCCAGAATGCAAACCTGTGTAACCAATTAAGTTTGACTTTTAGTTTGAAATACTGTACATGTAGGTGCATTTTTTTATTGTTTACCTTGAAAGAAGTCACGAAGAAATAGTTCCTTCAATTAACATGGAAACCTCCTGGCTCTTGACCTCCTGTAATAATAGCAATGACAATAACAATAAATTTAAAAAGTAACAAAAACTCTAGGCTTAATTTGTGTATGCTGAAGCATGATGTAGATTAGCCTATTAACTCTTCAATGAGAAAATGCTACTTCTATGATAAATTGTGTGAAGAAATGTTTTTTGTATCCATGCTTACAGGTGTGGCCTTTAGCTGGTCCTTTAGTTGGTGGAACAGAGGTTCAAATAGATGGTCATGACCTCGGAAAAGAGTTTGCTGACATAAGTAACTCAGTCACCGTGGCAGATCATCCTTGCTATTCTATTCACAACAAATATAAACCCTCTAAAAGGTAAGATTGCCTCAGAGGCTGCACTCCATTCTTCTGTGTTGACTTGTCCACTTTTTGGGAAAACTAAAAAAAAAATTTTTAATGCCAACTTTGCATTTTTTTTGTGTGCAAAATCCAAAAAAGGATTTGCAAGGTTCATATTTGCTATCTAGTATCAGGACGTCACATCTAGTTGAGCCTATTGAGGAAAGGGTTTTATACTGCAGGAGCTGGTGATAATTCAAGTTTTGGTGCTTGCCAGTAGGCTGAAAGCAAAAGGGAACAAGTACTCAAATACTGTACGTTAAGTCACAGAACCAGGCAATAAGACATCTATATTTTGTTTTTGGGACAACCTTAAATAATTTTGAATGGTAGATCTATGTCAGCATTTTAAGGAAGCAGAAAGGGGTCATTCATTTGTAATTTGTTGTTTGTAGCACTCAATCCAAATCCTGTGAAAAAATTTTGTTAATTGCAGTTTCATGCAACAGAAAATAATAATTGTTGCTGCCAGCAACACTATTCTCGACTTTCCTTGTGGGGTCTGGGCTCTATATAAGTGCGTTCAACACTCGATCTGTTGAAATTTGACTTCTGTTCGTTCGGTGGGAATGATTTTGAAGATGCAGTATAATAAGATCACCAGCGGTAGTTGTTGAATTGTGCATGCACAGCCCTCATGGTCCTATGTTCCTGCAATCTGTTCATCGAGCCCTTGAGAGTTCAATAGTCGATCAGTGAGTAAGTTTTTATTGCTCTTTTTGCCCTGATCTATCATGTCCAATGCAATTCTATCAATCGCTGGAACTATTCATCAAGGTCACGAGTGATTTAGTGACATTTCCATGGGAAGACAATGCTCTTTTATGAGTTTTTCAGGTTTTTTTTT